>NW_028319808.1:0-52877 GCF_062004578.1 Staurois parvus
GGGCTGGAAGGAGGAGAAAGTGTCCGGACCGGAAGGGGATGAAAGTGTCTGGACTGGAAGGGGGTGAAAGTGTCCGGACCGGAAGGGGGGGAAAGTGTCCGGACCATAAGGGGGGGTGAAAGTGTCCGGACCGGAAGGGGGGGAAAGTGTCCGGACCATAAGAGGGGGGGGAGAGTGTCCGGACCGGAAAGGGGGGAAAGTGTCCGGACTGGAAGGGGGTGAGAGTGTCCGGACTGGAAGGGGGGGAAAGTGTCCGGACTGGAAGGGGGTGAGAGTGTCTGGACTGGAAGGGGGTGAAAGTGTCCGGACTGGAAGGGGATGAAAGTGTCCGGACCGGAAGGGGGGGAAAGTGTCCGGACCAGAAGGGGGGGGGAGAGTGTCCGGACAGGAAAGGGGGGAAAGTGTCCGGACTGGAAGGGGGTGAGAGTGTCCGGACTGGAAGGGGGGGGAAAGTGTCCGGACTGGAAGGGGGTGAAAGTGTCCGGACTGGAAGGGGGGGAAAGTGTCCGGGCTGGAAGGAGGAGAAAGTGTCCGGACCGGAAGGGGATGAAAGTGTCTGGACTGGAAGGGGGTGAAAGTGTCCGGACCGGAAGGGGGGGAAAGTGTCCGGACCAGAAGGGGGGGGGAGAGTGTCCGGACCGGAAAGGGGGGAAAGTGTCCGAACTGGAAGGGGGTGAGAGTGTCCGGACTGGAAGGGGGGGAAAGTGTCCGGACTGGAAGGGGGTGAGAGTGTCTGGACTGGAAGGGGGGGAAAGTGTCCGGACCGGAAGGGGATGAAAGTGTCCGGACCGGAAGGGGGGGAAAGTGTCCGGACCAGAAGGGGGGGGGAGAGTGTCCGGACCGGAAAGGGGGGAAAGTGTCCGGACTGGAAGGGGGTGAGAGTGTCCGGATTGGAAAGGGGGGAAAGTGTCTGGACGGGAAGGGGGGGAAAGTGTCCGGACATGAAGGGGTTAAAGGGAGTGAAGCCGCACCAACCTACATAAGCGGAATATACGCAAACACATTCTTAGATTGATGATCTCCACGTTGTCCAAATTCTGCCGCTTTGTACGGTGGAGATGAAAGAAGAAAATTCTCCATAAATGAATAAAATACATGACTGATCGGCGTTTCCTGTATGAATATCCATATGAAATCTGCAGCAGCTGGCGCGGGCGATACGCTTCTCATCGAATCTCTGACACTCCCCAGCTGGTTGTAATTTCCAGGCACTGTCTCCAGTTTGAAAGAATTTTTGTCTATGATTTTTTTTTTGTTCATTTCATTAAATACTAAGTGCAAATTAAGGCCTTGCATGGAGTGTGTCCATGCATACCCCATGAGGGCAGTATTTACCTGCATGGGGATGCACAGGTGTTGCATACATCCCCCGTGCAGGCAGTCCCATTCATGTTTAAGGCTCCATTCACATCTGAGCGTGGTCTTCCCAGTGAATGGCTGTGCGTGGGGGTGGGGTCAGAAGTCTGATCATTGGAGGAGAGGTGGCTGAGTTCCCAGCACAGCTAGAGAACTGACCACGCTATGCTCCCATACCTAGCGTGGTCAGTTTATAATAGGAAAGCAGAGGGACTGCTCCAGAGGATTCACCCCCCCCTCCCTCTCCAGAGGTCCCCCTCCCCTTCCTGACAAGGCCATGTTTTGCGTTACTGTAACTGACAATTGCGCGGTCATGCAACACTGCACCCAAATTACATTTACCTCCTTTTTCCCCACAAATTGAGCTTTCTTTCAGCAGTATTTGATCGCCTTTTTGCGCTATAAAAAAAATAAAGAACAACAATTTTGAAAATTAAAAAAAACTATATTTTTGACTTTTTGCTATTAAACATGTCCAGTAAAAAAAAAAATCAAATTTTGTCATAAATTTCAGCCAAAATGTATTCTGCTTCGGGTCTTTGCTGAAAAAAATCCCAATTTGTGTAAATTCATCGGTTTACGTGAAAGTTATAGCGTTTACAAATGGCGGGATAGATACTGGGATTTTTTTTTACATTTTTTTTTTACCAGTAATGGCGGCGATTAGTGATTTATAGCGGGACTGCGGCGGACATTCTGACATGGGGGGGGGGACTGACTTGGTGTCACTGACATCCCCAGTGACACCAATACAGTGATCAGTGCTAATAAAAAGCATTGACACTGTACTAATGGCACTGGGCAGGAAGGGGTTAACATGAGGGGCGATCAAAGGGTTAACTGTGTGCGTTTTACTAGGGAGACATGCTGTGCAGAGAGATACAAAGCAGCATGTCCTTGCTGACAGGGGAGAGATCTGTGTTGTTTACACCCCGATCCCATCAAACCCGACTTTGAAATCGTGCGACTTACAGTGAAGTTGGGGGACATGCCGACTGGAGGTACGATTTTCAAGACTAGGAGGGGGGATTGAAGGAGGAGGATTGGTGCTGGGAGGGGGATTTGGGGGATTTGTCCTAGGTGGGGGGGATTGAAGGAGGAGGATTGGTGCTGGGAGTTGGGATTTGTCCTAGGTGAGGGGATTGAAGGAGGAGGATTGGTGCTGGGAGGGGGGATTGGGGGGAATATGTCCTAGGTGGGGGGATTGAAGGAGGAGGATTGGTGCTGGGAGGGGGAATTGGGGGGAATTTGTCCTAGGTGGGGGGATTGAAGGAGGAGGATTGGTGCTGGGAGCGGGGATTGGGGGGATTTGTCCTAGGTGGGGGGATTGAAGGAGGAGGATTGGTGCTGGCAGGGGGAATTGGAGGGATTTGTCCTAGGTGGGGGGATTGAAGGAGGAGGATTGGTGCTGGGAGGGGGTATTGGGGGGAATTTGTCCTAGGTGGGGGGATTAAAGGAGGAGGATTGGTGCTGGGAGGGGGGATTGGGGCGACTTGTCCTAGGTGGGGGGATTGAAGAAGGATTGGTGCTGGGAGGGGGGATTGGGGGAATTTGTCCTAGGTGGGTGGATTGAAGGAGGAGGATTGGTGCTGAGAGGGGGGATTGGGGGAATTTGTCTTAGGTGGGGGGATTGAAGTAGGAGGATTGGTGCTGGGAGAGGGAATTGGGGGGATTTGTCTTAGGTGGGGGGATCGAAGGAGGAGGATTGGTGCTGGGAGCGGGGATTGGGGGGATTTGTCCTAGGTGGGGGGATTGAAGGAGGAGGATTGGTGCTGGCAGGGGGAATTGGAGGGATTTGTCCTAGGTGGGGGGATTGAAGGAGGAGGATTGGTGCTGGGAGGGGGTATTGGGGGGAATTTGTCCTAGGTGGGGGGATTAAAGGAGGAGGATTGGTGCTGGGAGGGGGGATTGGGGCGACTTGTCCTAGGTGGGGGGATTGAAGGAGGAGGATTGGTGCTGAGAGGGGGGATTGGGGGAATTTGTCTTAGGTGGGGGGATTGAAGTAGGAGGATTGGTGCTGGGAGAGGGAATTGGGGGGATTTGTCATAGGTGGGGGGATTGAAGGAGGAGGATTGGTGCTGGGAGGGGGGATTTGTCCTAGGTGGGGGGATTGAAGAAGGATTGGTGCTGGGAGGGGCAATTTGGGGAATTTGTCCTAGGTGGGGGGATTGAAGGAGGAGGATTGGTGCTGGGAGGGGGGATTTGTCCTAGGTGGGGGGATTGAAGGAGGAGGATTGGTGCTAGGAGTGGGGATTGGGGAGAATTTGTCCTAGGTGGGGGATTGAAAGAAGAGGATTGGTGCTGGGAGGGTGGATTGGGAGGATTTGTCCTAGGTGGGGGGATTGAAGGAAGAAGATTGGTGTTGGGAGGCGGGATTTGTCCTAGGTGGGGGGATTGAAGGAGGAGGAATGGTGCTTGGAGGGAGGATTTGGGGGAATTTGTCCTAGGTGGGGGTATTGGACGAGGATTGGTGCTGGCCGGGGGAATATGTCCTAGCTGGGGGGATTGAAGGAGGAGGATTGGTGCTGGGAGGGGGGATTTGTCCTAGGTGGGGGGATTGAAGGAAGAGGATTGGTGCTGGGAGGGGGGATTGGGGGAATTTGTCCTAGGTGGGGGGATTGAAGGAAGAGGATTGGTGCCGGGAGGAGGGGATTTTTTTCTAGGTGGGGGGATTGAAGGAAGAGGATTGGTGCTGGGAGGAGGGGATTTTTTTCTAGGTGCGGGGATTGAAGGAAGAGGATTGGTGCTGGGAGGGGGATTTGTCCTAGGTGGGGGGATTGAAGAAGGATGATTGGTGCTGGGAGGGGGGATTTGTCCTAGGTGGGGGGATTGAAGGAAGAGGATTGGTGCTTGGAGGGGGGATTGGGGGAATTTGTCCTAAGTGGGGGGATTGAAGGAGGAGGATTGGTGCTGGGAGGGGGAATTTGTCCTAGGTGGGGGGATTGAAGGAGGAGGATTGGTGCTGGAAGGGGGGATTGGGGGGATTTTTCCTAGGTGGGGGGATTGAAGGAGGAGCATTGGTGCTGGGAGGGGGGATTTAATAAATTTGCCTTCTCTTGGTCCCCAATCCCCCCTCTAGATGATTCTGGAAAGGGCCTACGTGCTTTTTTACTATTCATATATTTGAGGAATTTTTTGGGGTTGGTTCTGCTATCTTTTGCAATCTGTCGTTCGTTTTCACTTTTTGCGCCTTTATTTCCTTTTTGCATATTCTGTTCTATTCTTTGTAATGTGTAATCGATGATCGCGTTCCTTCACTTCTATAGTTAATAAAAGCTCTTTTCTTATTATCTGTAGCTTTTTGTAACTTTGGCCGGAAGCCACATAGGTTGGATTTTTAGCCTTTTATACTTGTTGCCCATGGGAATATATTTTGCAGTGTGGTCACATACAGTCTTTTTGAAAAACTCCCATTTCTGTGTTGTGTTTATCGATGTCAATATTCCCTCCCAGTCTAAGTCTTGGAGAGCAGCTCTCAGCCTTGGAAAATTAGCTCTCTTAAAGTTGAGCGTTTTTATTTTTCCCATATGTGCTTGCTGTTTACAGGTAACAATTAGAGATGAGCGAATCGAAGTAGGCGAAGTGGAATTCGTTTCGAATATTAGGAAAATTTCGATTCGCGTCGAATCCGAAAATAAGCAGACTTCGGATGCGCGAATCAAAATTTTTCCTAAAATGGCGGCGACATGTGCGGCGACGGAGCGGGGATGTCTGGGAAGGCGCGCAGACAAGGCGCGCTGACCCATAATGCATTCATTCATGACATGTGATCGCATTAGCCAATCAGCAGCCAGCCAGCCAGCACAGTGTAATGGTCGAGCTATAAATGGCGGCCATTTTAGAATTCTCCATTTGCCTCCAGTCATTCAACAGTGGCAGACCTGGCTTTATGCAGGGAGAGAGTTAGGGACAGAGAAACGTTACTTAGGGACACAGAAACGTTAGTTAGGGCCACAGAATCGTTACTTAGGGCCATAGAAACGTTACATAGGGCCACAGAAACGTTACTTAGGGCCACAGAATCGTTAGTTAGGGCCACAGAAACGTTACTTAGGGACACAGAATTGTTACTCAGGGACAGACAAAATTGTTACTGAGGGATACAGAATTGTTACTGAGGGCCACAGAATCGTTACTTAGGGCCACAGAAACGTTACTTAGGGACAGACACAGAATTGTTACTGAGGGACACAGATTTGTTACTGAGGGCCACAGAATCGTTACTTAGGGCCACAGAATTGTTACTTATGGACAGACACAGAATTGTTAGTGAGGGACACAGATTTGTTACTGAGGGCCACAGAATCGTTACTTAGGGCCACAGAAACGTTACTTAGGGCCACAGAATTGTTACTTAGGGACAGACACAGAATTGTTATTGAGGGACACAGAATTGTTACTTAGGGCCACAGAAACGTTACTTAGGGCCACAGAAACGTTACTTAGGGCCACAGAATCGTTACTGAGGGCCACAGAAACGTTACTTAGGGCCACAGAAACGTTACTTAGGGACACAGAATTGTTACTCAGGGACAGACAGAATTGTTACTGAGGGATACAGAATTGTTACTGAGGGCCACAGAATCGTTACTTAGGGCCACAGAAACGTTACTTAGGGCCACAGAATTGTTACTTAGGGACAGACACAGAATTGTTACTGAGGGCCACAGAATTGTTACTGAGGGCCACAGAATCGTTACTTAGGGCCACAGAAACGTTACTTAGGGCCACAGAATTGTTACTTAGGGACAGACACAGAATTGTTATTGAGGGACACAGAATTGTTACTGAGGGCCACAGAAACGTTACTTAGGGCCACAGAAACGTTACTTAGGGCCACAGAATCGTTACTTAGGGCCACAGAAACGTTACTTAGGGCCACAGAAACGTTACTTAGGGACACAGAATTGTTACTCAGGGACAGACAGAATTGTTACTGAGGGATACAGAATTGTTACTGAGGGCCCTAGAAACGTTACTTAGGGCCACAGAATTGTTACTTAGGGACAGACAGAATTGTTACTGAGGGACACAGATTTGTTACTGAGGGCCACAGAATCGTTACTTAGGGCCACAGAATTGTTACTTAGGGACAGACAGAGAATTGTTACTGAGGGACACAGATTTGTTACTGAGGGCCACAGAATCGTTACTTAGGGCCACAGAAACGTTACTTAGGGCCACAGAATTGTTACTTAGGGACAGACACATAATTGTTATTGAGGGACACAGAATTGTTACTGAGGGCCACAGAACCGTTACTTAGGGCCACAGAAACGTTACTTAGGGCCACAGAATTGTTACTTAGGGACAGACACAGAATTGTTACTGAGGGACACAGATTTGTTACTGAGGGCCACAGAAACGTTACTTAGGGCCACAGAAACGTTACTTAGGGCCACAGAATCGTTAGTTAGGGCCACGGAAACGTTACTTAGGGACACAGAATTGTTACTCAGGGACAGACACAGAATTGTTACTGAGGGATACAGAATTGTTACTGAGGGCCACAGAATCGTTACTTAGGGCCACAGAAACGTTACTTAGGGCCACAGAAACGTTACTTAGAGCCACAGAATTGTTACTTAGGGACAGACACAGAATTGTTATTGAGGGACACAGAATTGTTACTGAGGGCCACAGAACCGTTACTTAGGGCCACAGAATTGTTACTTAGGGACAGACACAGAATTGTTACTGAGGGACACAGATTTGTTACTGAGGGCCACAGAAACGTTACTTAGGGCCACAGAAACGTTACTTAGGGCCACAGAATCGTTACGTAGGGCCACAGAACCGTTACTTAGGGCCACAGAAACGTTACTTAGGGCCACAGAATTGTTACTTAGGGACAGACACAGAATTGTTACTGAGGGACACAGATTTGTTCCTGAGGGCCACAGAAACGTTACTTAGGGCCACAGAATCGTTACTTAGGGCCACAGAAACGTTACTTAGGGCCACAGAATTGTTACTTAGGGACAGACACAGAATTGTTACTGAGGGACACAGATTTGTTACTGAGGGCCACAGAAACGTTACTTAGGGCCACAGAATCGTTACTTAGGGCCACAGAAACGTTACTTAGGGCCACAGAAACTTTACTTAGGGCCACAGAATTGTTACTTAGGGACACAGAATTGTTACTCAGGGACAGACACAGAATTGTTACTGATGGATACATAATTGTTACTGAGGGCCACAGAAACGTTACTTAGGGCCACAGAAACGTTACTTAGGGCCACAGAAACGTTACTTAGGGCGACAGAATTGTTACTTAGGGACAGACACAGAATTGTTACTGAGGGACACAGAATTGTTACTGAGGGCCACAGAACCGTTACTTAGGGCCACAGAAACGTTACTTAGGGACACAGAATTGTTACTTAGGGCCACAGAATTGTTACTTAGGGACAGACACAGAATTGTTACTGAGGGACACAGATTTGTTACTGAGGGCCACAGAAACGTTACTTAGGGCCACAGAAACGTTACTTAGGGCCACAGAATCGTTACTTAGGGCCACAGAACCGTTACTTAGGGCCACAGAAACGTTACTTAGGGCCACAGAATTGTTACTTAGGGACAGACACAGAATTGTTACTGAGGGACACAGATTTGTTACTGAGGGCCACAGAAACATTACTTAGGGCCACAGAATCGTTACTTAGGGCCACAGAAACGTTACTTAGGGCCACAGAATTGTTACTTAGGGACAGACACAGAATTGTTACTGAGGGACACAGATTTGTTACTGAGGGCCACAGAAACGTTACTTAGGGCCACAGAAACGTTACTTAGGGCCACAGAATCCTTTCTTAGGGCCACAGAAACGTTACTTAGGGCCACAGAAACTTTACTTAGGGCCACAGAATTGTTACTTAGGGACACAGAATTGTTACTCAGGGACACACACAGAATTGTTACTGAGGGATACAGAATTGTTACTGAGGGCCACAGAAACGTTACTTAGGGCCACAGAAACGTTACTTAGGGCCACAGAATTGTTACTTAGGGACAGACACAGAATTGTTACTGAGGGACACAGAATTGTTACTGAGGGACACAGAACCGTTACTTAGGGCCACAGAAACGTTACTTAGGGCCACAGAATTGTTACTTAGGGACAGACACAGAATTGTTACTGAGGGACACAGATTTGTTACTGAGGGCCACAGAAACGTTACTTAGGGCCACAGAAACGTTACTTAGGGCCACAGAATCCTTTCTTAGCGCCACAGAAACGTTACTTAGGGCCACAGAAACTTTACTTAGGGCCACAGAATTGTTACTTAGGGACACAGAATTGTTACTCAGGGACACACACAGAATTGTTACTGAGGGATACAGAATTGTTACTGAGGGCCACAGAAACGTTACTTAGGGCCACAGAAACGTTACTTAGGGCCACAGAATTGTTACTTAGGGACAGACACAGAATTGTTACTGAGGGACACAGAATTGTTACTGAGGGCCACAGAACCGTTACTTAGGGCCACAGAAACGTTACTTAGAGACACAGAATTGTTACTCAGGGACAGACACAGAATTGTTACTGAGGGACACAGAATTGTTACTGAGGGCCACAGAACTGTTACTGAGGGCCACAGAACTGTTACTTAGGGCCACAGAAACGTTACTTAGGGCCACAGAAACGTTACTTAGGGCTACAGAAACGTTACTTAGGGCCACAGAATCGTTACTTAGGGCCACAGAATCGTTACTTAGGGCCACAGAAACGTTACTTAGGGACACAGAAAAGTTACTTAGGGCCACAGAAACGTTACTTAGGGCCACAGAATCGTTACTTAGGGCCACAGAACCGTTACTTAGGGCCACATAAACGTTACTTAGGGCCACAGAATTGTTACTTAGGGACAGACACAGAATTGTTACTGAGGGACACAGATTTGTTACTGAGGGCCACAGAAACATTACTTAGGGCCACAGAATCATTACTTAGGGCCACAGAAACGTTACTTAGGGCCACAGAATTGTTACTCAGGGACAGACACAGAATTGTTACTGAGGGATACAGAATTGTTACTGAGGGACACAGAACCGTTACTTAGGGCCACAGAAACGTTACTTAGGGCCACAGAATTGTTACTTAGGGACAGACAGAATTGTTACTGAGGGACACAGATTTGTTACTGAGGGCCACAGAAACGTTACTTAGGGCCACAGAAACGTTACTTAGGGCCACAGAATCGTTAGTTAGGGCCACGGAAACGTTACTTAGGGACACAGAATTGTTACTCAGGGACAGACACAGAATTGTTACTGAGGGATACAGAATTGTTACTGAGGGCCACAGAATCGTTACTTAGGGCCACAGAAACGTTACTTAGGGCCACAGAAACGTTACTTAGAGCCACAGAATTGTTACTTAGGGACAGACACAGAATTGTTATTGAGGGACACAGAATTGTTACTGAGGGCCACAGAACCGTTACTTAGGGCCACAGAATTGTTACTTAGGGACAGACACAGAATTGTTACTGAGGGACACAGATTTGTTATTGAGGGCCACAGAAACGTTACTTAGGGCCACAGAAACGTTACTTAGGGCCACAGAATCGTTACTTAGGGCCACAGAAACGTTACTTAGGGCCACAGAATTGTTACTTAGGGACAGACACAGAATTGTTACTGAGGGACACAGATTTGTTCCTGAGGGCCACAGAAACGTTACTTAGGGCCACCGAATCGTTACTTAGGGCCACAGAAACGTTACTTAGGGCCACAGAATTGTTACTTAGGGACAGACACAGAATTGTTACTGAGGGACACAGATTTGTTACTGAGGGCAACAGAAACGTTACTTAGGGCCACAGAATCGTTACTTAGGGCCACAGAAACGTTACTTAGGGCCACAGAAACTTTACTTAGGGCCACAGAATTGTTACTTAGGGACACAGAATTGTTACTCAGGGACAGACACAGAATTGTTACTGAGGGATACAGAATTGTTACTGAGGGCCACAGAAACGTTACTTAGGGCCACAGAAACGTTACTTAGGGCCACTGAATTGTTACTTAGGGACAGACACAGAATTGTTACTGAGGGACACAGAATTGTTACTGAGGGCCACAGAACCGTTACTTAGGGCCACAGAAACGTTACTTAGGGACACAGAATTGTTACTTAGGGCCACAGAATTGTTACTTAGGGACAGACACAGAATTGTTACTGAGGGACACAGATTTGTTACTGAGGGCCACAGAAACGTTACTTAGGGCCACAGAAACGTTACTTAGGGCCACAGAATCGTTACTTAGGGCCACAGATCCGTTACTTAGGGCCACAGAAACGTTACTTAGGGCCACAGAATTGTTACTTAGGGACAGACACAGAATTGTTACTGAGGGACACAGATTTGTTACTGAGGGCCACAGAAACATTACTTAGGGCCACAGAATCGTTACTTAGGGCCACAGAAACGTTACTTAGGGCCACAGAATTGTTACTCAGGGACAGACACAGAATTGTTACTGAGGGATACAGAATTGTTACTGAGGGACACAGAACCGTTACTTAGGGCCACAGAAACGTTACTTAGGGCCACAGAATTGTTACTTAGGGACAGACACAGAACTGTTACTGAGGGACACAGATTTGTTACTGAGGGCCACAGAAACGTTACTTAGGGCCACAGAAACGTTACTTAGGGCCACAGAATCCTTTCTTAGGGCCACAGAAACGTTACTTAGGGCCACAGAAACTTTACTTAGGGCCACAGAATTGTTACTTAGGGACACAGAATTGTTACTCAGGGACAGACACAGAATTGTTACTGAGGGATACAGAATTGTTACTGAGGGCCACAGAAACGTTACTTAGGGCCACAGAAACGTTACTTAGGGCCACAGAATTGTTACTTAGGGACAGACACAGAATTGTTACTGAGGGACACAGAATTGTTACTGAGGGCCACAGAACCGTTACTTAGGGCCACAGAAACGTTACTTAAGGACACAGAATTGTTACTCAGGGACAGACACAGAATTGTTACTGAGGGACACAGAATTGTTACTGAGGGCCACAGAACTGTTACTGAGGGCCACAGAACTGTTACTTAGGGCCACAGAAACGTTACTTAGGGCCACAGAAACGTTACTTAGGGCCACAGAAACGTTACTTAGGGCTACAGAAACGTTACTTAGGGCCACAGAATCGTTACTTAGGGCCACAGAAACGTTACTTAGGGACACAGAAAAGTTACTTAGGGCCACAGAAACGTTACTTAGGGCCACAGAATCGTTACTTAGGGCCACAGAACCGTTACTTAGGGCCACAGAAACGTTACTTAGGGCCACAGAATTGTTACTTAGGGACAGACACAGAATTGTTACTGAGGGACACAGATTTGTTACTGAGGGCCACAGAAACATTACTTAGGGCCACAGAATCGTTACTTAGGGCCACAGAAACGTTACTTAGGGCCACAGAATTGTTACTCAGGGACAGACACAGAATTGTTACTGAGGGATACAGAATTGTTACTGAGGGACACAGAACCGTTACTTAGGGCCACAGAAACGTTACTTAGGGCCACAGAATTGTTACTTAGGGACAGACACAGAATTGTTACTGAGGGACACAGATTTGTTACTGAGGGCCACAGAAACGTTACTTAGGGCCACAGAATCCTTTCTTAGGGCCACAGAAACGTTACGTAGGGCCACAGAAACTTTACTTAGGGCCACAGAATTGTTACTTAGGGACACAGAATTGTTACTCAGGGACAGACACAGAATTGTTACTGAGGGATACAGAATTGTTACTGAGGGCCACAGAAACGTTACTTAGGGACACAGAAACGTTACTTAGGGCCACAGAAACGTTACTTAGGGCCACAGAATTGTTACTTAGGGACAGACACAGAATTGTTACTGAGGGACACAGAATTGTTACTGAGGGCCACAGAACCGTTACTTAGGGCCACAGAAACGTTACTTAGGGACACAGAATTGTTACTCAGGGACAGACACAGAATTGTTACTGAGGGACACAGAATTGTTACTGAGGGCCAAAGAACTGTTACTGAGGGCCACAGAACTGTTACTTAGGGCCACAGAAGCGTTACTTAGGGCCACAGAAACGTTACTTAGGGCCACAGAAATGTTACTTAGGGCTAAAGAAACATTACTTAGGGCCACAGAATCGTTACTTAGGGCCACAGAATCGTTACTTAGGGCCACAGAAACGTTACTTAGGGACACAGAAACGTTACTTAGGGACACAAAATTGTTACTCAGGGACAGACACAGAATTGTTACTGAGGGACACAGATTTGTTACTGAGGGCCACAGAACCGTTACTTAGGGCCACAGAAACGTTACTTAGGGCCACAGAATTGTTACTCAGGGACAGACACAGAATTGTTACTCAGGGACACAGAATTGTTACTGAGGGACACAGAATTGTTACTGAGGGACACAGAATTGTTACTCAGGGACACAGAATTGTTACTCAGGGACACAGAATTGTTACTCGGGGACAGACACAGAATTGTTACTCAGGGACAGACACAGAATAGTTACTGAGGGACACAGAATTGTTACTGAGGGACACAGATTTGTTACTGAGGGACACAGAACCGTTACTTAGGGCCACAGAAACGTTACTTAGGGACACAGAATTGTTTCTCAGGGACAGACACAGAATTGTTACTCAGGGACACAGAATTGTTACTGAGGGACACAGAATTGTTACTCAGGGACACAGAATTGTTACTCAGGGACACAGAATTGTTACTGAGGGACACAGAATTGTTACTCAGGGACACAGAATTGTTACTCAGGGACAGACACAGAATTGTTACTGAGGGACACAGAATTGTTACTGAGGGACACAGAATTGTTACTGAGGGCCACAGAACTGTTACTTAGGGCCACAGAAACGTTACTCAGGGACACAGAATTGTTACTCAGGGACAGACACAGAATTGTTACACAGGGACACAGAATCGTTTAATTAAAGAGTATGTCAGACAACATGCAGAGGAGTGGCAGAGGAGGCAATGTTTTAGGAGCGAGCAGACGTGGCAGCAGAGGAAGGGGTCGAGGCAGCACTATTCGCAGCCAGAGGCCAGTGCTCCCGGTGTCATCCAGTACAGTGAGGAAGAGCTAACAGAGGGCGGTCGGGAACGGGGGGAGACATCCGTCTCTTCAGCAGCCAGGCAAAGAAGTAGTGGCAAGGAAAGTGGCTCGGTAGCCGGTCTAGAGACAGGTCTGTCTCCTGACCCACACGCAGCCGAGGGGGCTAGTAGTGAGGCGGAGACCCTAATTGATGATGATGAGGCTGATCGCACTTGGCAGCCTCGTCGTCATCAGGCTATTGCTTCCGCATCATCAGGAGAAGAGGGTGGCAGCTTGGCAGCGAGCAAAACAGTCGGTGGGTTGTCTCCATCGCCACACTCTGCCATGTGCCACTTTCAGGTCTCCTCACACACTGCTGGTGTGTTCCATTTTTTGTCATAGGGTGCTGGCAGATTACGGGCCTCCCATAGCTGCTGCCAGGCCCCTAATCTGCCATGGGCCCCTGTACCGCCTCCTCATGCTGCTGCCAGGTTCACAGTGTCTCATGCCATGTGCCACTTTCAGGTCTCCTCAGACTGCTGGTGTGTTCCATTTTTTGTCATAGGGTGCTGGCAGAATACGGGCCTCCCATAGCTGCTGCCAGGCCCCTAATCTGCCATGGGCCCCTGTACCGCCTCCTCATGCTGCTGCCAAGTCCAGAGTCTGTCATGGGTCCCTGTACGGCCTCCCATTGCTGCTGTCTCCATCGCCACACTCTGCCATGTGCCACTTTCAGGTCTCCTCACACAATGCTGGTGTGTTCAATTTTTTGACATAGGGTGCTGGCAGATTACGAGCCTCCCATAGCTGCTGCCAGGCCCCTAATCTGCCATGGGCCCCTGTACCGCCTCCTCATGCTGCTGCCAGGTCCACAGTGTCTCATGCCATGTGCCACTTTCAGGTCTCCTCACACTGCTGGTGTGTTGAATTTTTTGACATAGGGTGCTGGCAGATTACGGGCCTCCCATAGCTGCTGCCAGGCCCCTAATCTGCCATGGGCTCCTATACCGCCTCCTCATGCTGCTGCCAGGTCCAGAGTCTCTCATGGGTCCCTGTACGGCCTCCCATTGCTGCTGTCTCCATCGCCACACTCTGCCATGTGCCACTTTCAGGTCTTCTCACACTGCTGGTGTGTTCCATTTTTTGTCATAGGGTGCTGGCAGATTACGGGCCTCCCATAGCTGCTGCCAGGCCCCTAATCTGCCATGGGCCCCTATACCGCCTCCTCATGCTACTGCCAGGTCCAGAGTCTCTCATGGGTCCCTGTACGGCCTCCCATTGCTGCTGTCTCCATCGCCACACTTTGCCATGTGCCACTTTCAGGTCTCCTCACACTGCTGGTGTGTTGAATTTTTTGACATAGGGTGCTGGCAGATTACGGGCCTCCCATAGCTGCTGCCAGGCCCCTAATCTGCCATGGGCCCCTGTACCGCCTCCTCATGCTGCTGCCAGGTCCAGAGTCTCTCATGGGTCCCTGTACGGCCTCCCATTGCTGCTGTCTCCATCGCCACACTCTGCCATGTGCCACTTTCAGGTCTCCTCACACACTGCTGGTGTGTTCAATTTTTTGACATAGGGTGCTGGCAGATTAAGGACCTCCCATAGCTGCTGCCAGGCCCCTAATCTGCCATGGGCCCCTGTACCGCCTCCTCATGCTGCTGCCAGGTCCACAGTGTCTCATGCCATGTGCCACTTTCAGGTCTCCTCACACTGCTGGTGTGTTGAATTTTTTGACATAGGGTGCTGGCAGATTACGGGCCTCCCATAGCTGCTGCCAGGCCCCTAATCTGCCATGGGCCCCTATACCGCCTCCTCATGCTGCTGCCAAGTCCAGAGTCTGTCATGGGTCCCTGTACGGCCTCCCATTGCTGCTGTCTCCATCGCCACACTCTGCCATGTGCCACTTTCAGGTCTCCTCACACTGCTGGTGTGTTGAATTTTTTGACATAGGGTGCTGGCAGATTACGGGCCTCCCATAGCTGCTGCCAGGCCCCTAATCTGCCATGGGCCCCTGTACCGCCTCCTCATGCTGCTTCCAGGTCCAGAGTCTCTCATGGGTCCCTGTACGGCCTCCCATTGCTGCTGTCTCCATCGCCACACTCTGCCATGTGCCACTTTCAGGTCTCCTCACACACTGCTGGTGTGTTCAATTTTTTGACATAGGGTGCTGGCAGATTACGGGCCTCCCATAGCTGCTGCCAGGCCCGTAATCTGCCATGGGCCCCCGTACCGACTCCTCATGCTGTGACATTGCAACAAGGTGGAATTCAACCCTACATATGTTAGACCGCCTTTACGAACAGCAAAAGGCCATCACAGATTTCCTGATGTTAAAAGCGGATAAAGGTACTCCCTGTGTAACTTAGATGTCAGCCATTGGCAGCTCATGCGTGACACCTGCGCTTGCTCAGGCCCTTTGAGGAGGCCACGCTATTCGTGAGTCGGCAGGACTATGGGATGAACGACGTCATTCCTCTGTTGCACGTCCTGGAACAAATGCTGTTAACAATGGCTGGTCAGGGTGCGGTAGACGTGGCGCACAGATCTCAACGCCACATGACCCCTGTGGGGGCAGGACAGGAAGAAGAGGAGGAGGTAGAGGAGGACATTGGTGCTCAGGAATTATTGAGTGAAATGGGTGGTTTTTCCACTCAGCGGATAGGAGTGGAGGAGCAGGAGCATCTGGTAGAGGAGGAGGAAGAGGAGACAGAGGACCCAGACGCACCGTGGCAGTATGCTGTGGAGATGGAGGCAGGGAGTCCCTCGCATTCCTTGGCACAAATGGCCCATAGCATGCTCGCTTGCTTGCGTACCGACAGCCGAATAATAACCATCAGACAGAGGGATGACTTTTGGCTGTCCACCTTGTTGGACCCTCGCTACCGTTCAAAAATGGTGGCCTTTTTCACACCTGCTGAGAGGGAGGCCAAAATAACGTACTATAAAAACCACCTATGTAGTCAGCTGGTCTCTGCCTTTGTGCGCCAACGTCCATCCTCAGACACTGTGGGCCCTGTGCGCTCGCGTTCCGCTGCCATGGCAGCAGGGGAGGGGTGGGGTGGTAGGAGCAGTGGCAGCTCCACCAGCAGCAGCTGCCTCAGTCTGCAGTCGATGATGAGTAGCTTTCTTCACCAGCGCAGTGAGGAAACTAATAACCAGCCGCAGCAGCAGCAGCAGCAGCAGCAGCAGCAGCAGCATCAGGTGGACCTGGAGCAGGACCTCAAACAACAGGCTTAGGCCTACTTGGACAGCACCCTGCCAACCGAGGTAGACAATCCCCTTGACTACTGGGCAACGAAACTTGACCTTTGGCCCCAACTAGCTGAATTTGCCCTTGAAAGGCTGTCATGCCCGGCCAGTAGCGTGGCATCGGAGCGCGTGTTTAGTGCGGCAGGAGGTATTGCAACTCCGCGGAGGACACGACTGTCCACCCAAAGTGTGGAGAGACTCACGTTTGTGAAAATGAATCAGGCGTGGATTAGTCTGGATTTCAAACCACCAGTTCCTGACACAACTGACTAAATCCGCCATGAATCATGCCCCAAACATGTGCCACTTTCAGGTCTCCTCACACTGCTGGTGTGTTCCATTTTTTGTCATAGGGTGCTGGCAGATTACGGGCCTCCCATAGCTGCTGCCAGGCCCCTAATCTGCCATGGGCCCCTATACCGCCTCCTCATGCTGCTGCCAGGTCCAGAGTCTCTCATGGGTCCCTGTACGGCCTCCCATTGCTGCTGTCTCCATCGCCACACTCTGCCATGTGCCACTTTCAGGTCTCCTCACACTGCTGGTGTGTTCCATTTTTTGTCATAGGGTGCTGGCAGATTACGGACCTCCCATAGCTGCTGCCAGGCCCCTAATCTGCCATGGGCCCCCGTACCGACTCCTCATGCTGCTGCCAGGCCCGTAATCTGTCATGGGCCCCTGTTGTCGCTTGTTGGCATATTCCACTCGTTCAGATGCTCCTTCTTCTGCTACTCCTCGTCACGGATTCCGTCAGCAGTCTTTCTTGGAATCCGTTTCCAAGAGACAACAGTTTGCGAGCACGCACCCGACGGTGCAGAAGCTGAACGTCCTCCTGTCCAAGTTGCTGCTGCCAGGCTCGTAATCTGTCATGCGCCCCTGTACCGCCTCCTCATGCTGCTGCCAGGTCCAGAGTGTGTCATGGGCCCCCGTACCGACTCCTCATGCTTCCAGGCCCGTAATCTGTCATGGGCCCCTGTACCGCCTCCCCATGCTGCTTCCAGGTCCAGAGTGTGTCATGGGTCCCTGTACGGCCTCCCATTGCTGCTGCCAGGCCCGTAATCTGCCATGGGCCCCCGTACCAACTCCTCATGCTGCTGCCAGGCCCGTAATCTGTCATGGGCCCCTGTACCGCCTCTTCATGCTGCTGCCAGGTCCAGAGTGTGTCATGGGTCCCTGTACGGCCTCCCATTGCTGCTGTCTCCATCGCCACACTCTGCCATATGCCACTTTCAGGTCTCCTCACACTGCTGGTGGTTTCCATTTTTGTCATAGGGTGCTGTATGGCCTCCCATTGCTGCTGCCTCCACCGCCACACTGTGGCTCCACACTCTGGTTTTGGCCCCGTGACTGCCCAAATGAGTGAAGTGTGCGGTGATTCTAAGATCGACGGCACTCATCTGCATGTCATACTGACTGACAGTATTATTTCTCTTCCCCAGCAGACTCCAAGGGCATTTAAATTAAAGGTACAGTGTTCTGCACTAATATAAAGGCTCTCTGAAGCCTAGAGACACCCTTTTATAAGTTAAATTCGCAGTGAATATATTCGACTCGAATCGAAATTTTTCCACGAATTCGCCGAATCAGTCGAATCGAATTTTTGAATACTTCGCTCATCTCTAGTAACAATAAATGAAATCATGTTATGGTCACTGCTACCCAGATGTTCTTTTATATGGACATTCATAATAAGATCTGCATGGTTTGAGATGACCAGCTCCGGCAGAGCATCATTCCTAGTTGGGGATTCTATGGACTGTAGCATAAAAATGTCCTGTGGTAGGTTTATACATTTTTGCCCTTTAACTGTTCCTGCAGGACCATTACTCCAGTCAATTTCAGGGTAGTTACCATCCCCCATTATTATCACTGTCCCAGCCCTTGCAACCCTTTCCATCTGTGCAAGGAGCTGAGTCTCCATCCCCTCATTAACACTGGGAGGCCTATAGCAAACTCCAATTATTACCTTTGTAGTACCGCCCCCCATGTGCAGCTCCACCCATAATACTTCAGCCTCATCACACTCTCCATCAACTAGGTCCTCTTTCACACTCACTCTGAGATCACTTCTCACGTAAAGACAGACAACCAACACCTTTCCTATTTCCCCTTCTCTCCGAAAGAGAACCTGGCCAGGAATATGAATGGCCCAGTCATGTGAGGAATGAAGCCAAGATTCAGCAATACCAATTATTATTATTATTATTATACAGGATTTATGGCGCCAACAGTTTGCTCAGCGCTTTACAATATAACGGGAGACAATACAGTTCAATACAAGAGGGATAGGAGGGCCCTGATCCTGGGAACTTACAATCTAAGAGGGAGGGGCTGGTGGTACAAAAGGTAGTAACTGTGGAGGATGGACTGGTAGGAGAAGATTCCATTATTAGCTGAGGACAGGATAGGCTTCCCTGAAGAGATAGGTTTTCAGAGATCGCCTAAAAGTGGGCAGAGTAGGCGATAGTCGGATAGATTGGAGTAGAGAGTTCCAGAGGATGGGGGAGGCTCTGGAGAAGTCCTGGAGATGAGCATGGGAGGAGGAGACAAGGGAGCTAGAGAGTAGGAGGTCATGGGAGGAGCGGAGAGGACGGTTTGGGTGATATTTGGAGACAAGATTGGTGATGTAATTTGGGGCAGAGTTATAAATGGCTTTATATGTTATTGTTAATGTTTTGAATTGTATTCATTGGGCAATGGGAAGCCAGTGGAGGGATTGGTAGAGAGGGGTGGAGGCCAGTAGAAGGATTAGCAGAGAGGGGTGGAGGACACTGAGTGGAGGCCAGTGGAGGGATTGGCAGAGAGGGGTGGAGGACAATGAATGTAGGCCAGTGGAGGGATTGGCAGAGAGGGGTGGAGGACACTGAGTGGAGGTCAGTGGAGGGATTGGCAGAGAGGGAACGGTTAGTAAGGTGGATGAGTCTGGCAGCAGCATTCATGATAGACTGAAGAGGGGATAGCCTGCGATGCGGTCGGCCAATGAGGAGGGAGTTACAATAGTCAAGGCGAGATATAACCAGGGAGGGAATAAGTTGCTTAGTGGTTTTCGAGGTTAGGAACGGGCGTATCTTGGAGATGTTGCGGAGGTTGGAGATGTTTCGGAGGTTGGAGGTGTTGCGGAGGTTGGAGGTGTTGCAGAGGTGAAGTCTACAAGATTTGGACAGGGATTGGATTTGGGGCTGAAAGGACAGATGGGAGTCTAGGATTACACCTAGTACCCTGGCATGAGGGGAGGAACTGATGATTGGGTTATTGATCTTGATGGAGAAGTCGGGGGGGGGGAGGGTGCGGGCTGGAGGGAATACTAAGAGCTCAGTTTTGGAAAGATTGAGTTTGAGGAAGTGGAGTGACATCCAAGCTGATATGTCACTTAATAGGTTAGTAATGTGAGAGGAGACTGAAGGGGTGAGGTGAGGAGGAGACTGAAGGGGTGAGGTGAGGAGGAGACTGAAGGGGTGAGGTGAGGAGGAGACTGAAGGGGTGAGGTGAGGAGCAGAAAGATAGATTTGCATGTCATCAGCATAGAGATGGTACTTGAAGCCATGGGAGTTTATCAAGTGACCAAGGGAGGAGGTGTAGATGGAAAAGAGAAGGGGTCCAAGGACAGAACCTTGGGGGACCCCTACAGAAAGAGGAAGTGGAGAGGAGGAGACAGAGTTATAGGTAACACTGAAGGAGCGCTTCGATAGGTAGGAGGAGAACCAGGAGAGAGTCTTGGAGGCCAAGAGAGTGCAGTTTTTTGAGGAGGAGGGGATGGTCAACAGTATTAAAAGCCGCAGAGAGGTCAAGTAGTAAGCGTATGGATTAGTGGCCATTGGTTGGGATGAGTATGGAGTAGTGGATGACCAATCACAGCAGGTCACATGACAGTTGTATACATGGATGGCTTCATTCATGATGCCATCCATTGTATACTAGTGCCTAGCTGTGAATGGTCACAGCTAATCACATGCACATGTCATGTGATTAGCTGTGACCAAATCACAGCTAAGCACAAAAAAAAAAAAAGAAAAGCTGAATGAATCGATTTCATTCAGGTAAAGTAATTCTTTGCTATAAGCAAATTGTGTAAAAGAAAAAAAAAAAAAAATACTGATCACTTCCCCAAAGTAGTACAATGTTACTATGGTAACATTGTACTATTTTGGTCATAGTAAAATATGAAAAAAAAATCTTAAAAAAAATAAAAAAAAATGTAATAAAAAATTAAATATAATAAAAAAAAAATAAATAAAAAATATATATATTTTTTTCATACTGTCACCAGTCAGTGTCGCTGTTCACCGCCATGCCAGTTATATGATGACGCTGTACTGCACTGGTGACAGTATGTAAAAAAAAAAATAGTGAAAATAATTTTTTTCATTTTTTCATTTTCGGAAAAATTATGACAAAAAAATACAACTTCAAAAAACTCGCCATTCCTCTTATGAAGTACGTCGGACTGTCTACTCTGCAAAAAGGGGTCATTTGGGGGATATCTGTACCGTCCTGACATTTGGGGGATATCTGTACTATTCTGACATTTGGGGGGTATCTGTACTATTCTGACATTTGGGGGATATCTGTGCTGTCCTGACATTTGGGGGGATATCTATACCGTCCTGACATTTGGGGGATATCTGTACTGTCCTGACATTTGGGGGGATATCTATACCGTCCTGACATTTGGGGGATATCTGTACTGTCCTGACATTCTTGGACCTCAAGAAATTAGATTGGCTGTCAGTACTTCAGGATTGATCAATAATCAGATCTATACCATAGTTTGTGAACTCTATAACTTTCCTACAGACTAAATAATACATCCTAATTTGGGTTATTCTCACCAAAGACATGGAGCAGAATACATCTCGGCCTAAATTTATGAAGAACAATTATTTATTTGTAAACTTTTATAACAGAAACAAAGAAAAATGTGTTTTTTTTTCAAAATTTTTGGTCTTTTTTTGTTAATTTAGCAAAAAATAAAAACCCCAGCGGTGATTAAATACCACCAAAAGAAAGCTCTAGTTGTGTGAAGAAAATGATAAAATGTTAATTTGGGTACAGTGTTGCATGACCGCGCAATTGTCATTCAAAGTGTGAGAGCGCTGAGACCTGAAAAATGGCCTGGGCAGGAAGGGGGAAAATTGCCCGGTATTGAAACGGTTAAGGAGCTTCCACCTTCCATGTATTCTGTCATTGGTTCCAACATGGACCAAGACAGCGGAGTCATGCCCAGCCCCTCCCAGTCATTTATCAACCCGGTCCACCACATGCCGGTTTTTGGCTGGAAAAAATCCCAGAACTAGGGGGCTTCTAGAGTTTTGTAGCTGTAAAAACACTCTAAAAAAATGCGGCAAAACGCGGTAAATTGCAGCAAACCAGCGTTTTTGGAGTTTTGTCCACCAAAACAAAATTTTTAATCATATATCAGGAACTCCTGCATGTTACTCAATCAGATATTGGGAATTCCTGCATGTTGTTCGATCAGATCGGGAATTCCTGCATGTTGCTGGATCAGACATCGGGAATTCCTGCATGTTGCTCGATCAGATCGGGAATTCCTGCATGTTGTTCGATCAGATCGGGAACTCCTCCATGTTGTTCAATCAGATCCGGAATTCCTGCATGTTGCTGGATCAGACATCGGGAATTCCTTCATGTTGCTCGATCAGATATTGGGAACTCCTGCACGTTGTTCGATCAGACATTGGGAACTCCTGCACGTTGTTCGATCAGACATTGGGAACTCCTGCACGTTGCTTGATCAGACATCAAGAATTCCTGCACGTTGCTGGAACAGATCAGGAATTCCTGCACGTTGCTCGATCAGACATCGGGAACTCCTCCATGTTGTTTGATCAGACATCGGGAACTCCTGCACGTTGCTCGATCAGACATCGGGAACTCCTCCATGTTGTTCGATCAGACATCGCAAACTCCTGCATGTTGCTCGATCAGATATCAGGAACGCCTGCACGTTGCTCGATCAGATCGGGAATTCCTTCATGTTGCTCGATCAGATATTGGGAACTTCTGCATGTTGCTCGATCAGACATCGGGAACTCCTGCATGTTGCTCGATCAGACATCAAGAATTCCTGCACGTTGCTGGAACAGATAAGGAATTCCTGCATGTTACTCGATCAGATATTGGGAACTCCTGCACGTTGCTTGATCAGATCGGGAATTCCTTCATGTTGCTCGATCAGATATTGGGAACTTCTGCACGTTGCTCGATCAGACATCGGGAACTCCTGCACGTTGCTCGATCAGGCATCGGGAATTCCTGCACGTTGCTCGATCAGACATTGGGAACTCCTGCACGTTGCTCGATCAGACATCAGGAACTCCTGCACGTTGCTTGATCAGATCGGGAATTCCTTCATGTTGCTCGATCAGATATTGGGAACTTCTGCACGTTGCTCGATCAGACATCGGGAACTCCTGCACGTTGCTCGATCAGACATCGGGAACTCCTGCACGTTGCTCGATCAGACATCGGGAACTCCTGCACGTTGCTCGATCAGACATCGGGAACTCCTGCACGTCGCTCGATCAGACATCGGGAACTCCTGCACGTCGCTCGATCAGACATCGGGAACTCCTGCACGTCGCTCGATCAGACATCTGGAATTCCTGCACGTTGCTCGATCAGACATCGGGAATTCCTGCACGTTGCTCGATCAGACATCGGGAATTCCTGCACGTTGCTCGATCAGACATCGGGAATTCCTGCACGTTGCTCGATCAGACATCGGGAATTCCTGCACGTTGCTCGATCAGACATCGGGAATTCCTGCACGTTGCTCGATCCTGCCGACCAAAAATAGAATATCAATACAATACAAGAATAAATGAAATGGAGACGAATGACGCAGGGCTGCGCCGGGGGCCCGGGGCTCTACAGGAAAATTCTTCTACATGACACCATGTGACCCCGTTTTCTAATGTCCTCGTTCTTCTCTCCCTCCTCCTTTCTCTTCTACTCCGTCTCTCCTCGGTGGCATTGCCTTCCTTCAAGGACGGGGTGACATCGAACGTTCCGTCACATCGATGAACATGAACATCTGAGGGGAAGGACGGCTCGCTTCACACACATCCACAGCAATGATGACATTTCGGGAGACAGCGTGACACAAAAGCAATCTCCTGCTTAGAACGTGTCCTGGGGGGGAAACGCTGCACACTGTGCGGACCCAACACGCCGAGCACGCTCAGAGCCGACTCTTAAAGGGGCCGGCAGTGAAAGTCTGAGGAATACAAGAGAAGATTTCTATGAATGCAGCTCAGCGGGAGCCAGCCGTAGTGTGACGTCACTGGTGCGCGCCGAATTACCATCCGCATTCCTATGAATGTTTATGGCAGCTCTGTGACATCACTCATTTCTCCGTTATATCCTCATGTCCATCGGGCATGCTTTAATAAAAGGCCCCCACCAAAAATATTATTCTGGGTGTCAAGGCGGGGCCCCCAACAGGGGCGGACTGACAACTCATGGGGCCCCGGGCAATAGGGGATCATGGGACCCCTGTGTCCTTGGCCAAACTCAAAAAAGCCTATGAAAAAGGTACCAGGGGCATCTCATGGGGCCCCCTACTGACCCGGGCAGTGCCCAAATTTCCAAATGGTCAGTCCGCCCCTGGCCCCCAAACTTCTCCATCTGAGGGCCACATTGTGTATTTTTCAAATATTGGAAGAAAAAAAAATCAGTTTTATAAATAGATGAATAAAATTTAAATGAAAAAATAAACTCTGCAAGAAAAAACTTCATATCAGAAGCCTTCTCATCACATCAGAGCCCCCCTATCACTGCAAAGCCCCCCCCCCATTACTTCACAGACCCCCTTTACATATCAGAGGTCACCCTTACATCAGAGTCCCCATCAAAGTCCTCCCTTATATCAGGGCCTCTATCAGAGTCCCCCTTACATCAGAGTCCCCCTTACATCAGAGTCCCCCTTACATCAGAGTTCCCATCAGAGTCCCCTCTTACATTAAAGTTCCCATCAGAGTCCTCCCTTACATCAGGGTCTCTATCAGACCCCCCCCCCCCCTTTGCATCAGAAACCCCATCAAAGTCTCCCCTTACATCAGAGTCTGCATCAGAGTCCCCCCTTAAATCAGAGTTCCCATCAAAATCCTCCCTTACATCAGGGTCTCTACTAGAGTCCCCCCTCACATCAGAGTCTCCTTCAAAGTCTCCCCTTACATCAGAGTTCCCTATCAGAGTCCCCCCTTACATCAGGGTCCCTATCAGAGTCCTCCCTTACATCAGGGTCCCCATCAGAGTCCTCCCTTACATCAGGGTCCCTATCAGAGTCCCCCCTTACATCAGAGTCCCTCAACAGAGTCCTTCCCTTCACACAAGTGTCCCCTTTCACATCAGAAGCCCCCAATCATTTTAAAGACCCTCTTTACATATAAGAGCCCCATCAGGGTCCCTATTAGGACTCCCCTTTACATTTGCATTCTCATCAGAGTCCTCCCCTTCACACTAGAGGCCCCTTTCACATTAAAAGCCCCCAATCACTTCAAAGACCCTCTTTACATACAGTATAAGAGCCCATCCCTTACATCAGGGTCCCTATCACAGTTCCCCCCTTACATCAGGATCCCCATAAGCCGGACAGGAGGGGCAGCAGAAAGAAGCTGCTGGATAGGAGGGGCAGCAGAGAGAAGCAGGGTGGGGGGGGGGGGGCAGTAGAGAGAAGCTGGACAGGAGGGGCAGCAGAGAGAAGCTGGATAGGGGGGGCAGCAGAGAGAGGCTGGATAGGAGGGGGGGGGCAGCAGAGAGAAGCTGGACAGGAGGTGGGGGCAGCAGAGAGAAGCTGGATAGGAGGGGGGGGGCAGCAGAGAGAAGCTGGATAGGAGGGGGGGGCAGCAGAGAGAAGCTGGATAGGAGGGGGGGGGGGGGCAGCAGAGAGAAGCTGGACAGGAGGGGCAGCAGAAAGAAGCTGGATAGGAGAAGCAGAAAGAAGCTGGATAGGAAGGGGGGGCAGCAGAGAGAAGCTGGATAGGGGGGGGGGGGGGCAGCAGAGAGAAGCTGGACAGGAGGGGCAGCAGAAAGAAGCTGGATAGGAGAAGCAGAAAGAAGCTGGATAGGATGGGGGGGGCAGCAGAGAGAAGCTGGATAGGAGGGGGGGGGCAGCAGAGAGAAGCTGGATTGGAGGGGGGGGGGCAGCAGAGAGAAGCTGGACAGGAGGGGCAGCAGAAAGAAGCTGGATAGGAGAAGCAGAAAGAAGCTGGATAGGAGGGGGGGGGGGGCAGCAGAGAGAAGCTGGATAGGAGGGGGGGGCAGCAGAGAGAAGCTGGATAGAAGGGGCAGCAGAGAGAAGCTGGATAGGATAGTGAGCGGCCGAGGTATCATGTGATCACTATGACCAATCCTAGCGATCCGATGATAACATGTACCGTAAGCAAAACTGTCATGAATGGCTTCCAGTCATGGCAGCTTGCATACTATTGTGATGCTGTGATTGGCCCACAGCTATCACATGGTACCTGGCTACCTGTACCATGCGATAGCTGTGGGCCAATCACACCATCACAATAGTAAGAAAGCCATTAATGACATTTAAAAGGATTGCTTATAACAATGATTATCACTGTTATAAGCAATCACTGTGTAAAAAAAAAAATTCCTGACCACCTCCCTCAAAGTAGTACAGTGTCACCATGGTGACACTGAACTACTCTGATGACAGTATGTAAAAAAAGAAAAGATTGTAAAAAAAGAAAAGAAATTATTTACATCATTTTTTACATACTGTCATCAGTCTGTATGCATTAGATATGTGCATTTTCATTTGTTATTTGACTAATTTTGTTTAGTTCAATTAATTAAATTTGTTTAATTTGAATTTCAGAATTCAGATTATTTTATTTGAATTTTACCGAATTTGAAATTTGGAACAGATTCAAAAACAATTCTAGTGGATTCGATAATAGTTATAAAGTTACAATCCATAATCCGCAATCCATATATGGGCTATATAGAGAGTTGCGTGACCATATTGGAAATTTCTATTTCAGCAAAATTTTCACAGTGCCTTTGTTGATCACTACTCACGTCAACATAGCGCACCTCACAATTTTTTGTAATGTATTTTAGTCTTTTCTAATCTATTTTATTCTTTTCCATTTTTTTATATTCTATTCTAATGTATTCTGTTTGAATTCAAATTCATTCTATTCAAAATTTGACTTTTGGAAGGCAGATATATTCTTTCTGTTTTATTATATTCTATTGTTTTTCTATACTATTCTCTTCTACTCTATTCTTTGATTCTCTATTTTAATCTTTTCTATTCTATTCATTTATTTTCTGTTCTATTTTGCTTTGTTTTACTCTATTCTTTTCCATTCCTTTATTTTCTATTCTATTATTTTCTAGTGTAGTCTGTTCTATTCCTTAATTTTCTTTTCTATTCTATTCTTTTATTTCTTATTATATTCTGTTCTATTCTATTCTTTTCTGTTTCTCTATTTTCTAATTTGTACTGTCCAGACATTTGGGGGGGATTTATCCTGTCCTGACATTTGGGGGGATTTGTCCTGTCCTGACATTTGAGGGGGATTTGTACTGTCCTGACATTTGGGGGGGGGGGGGGGGGGTTGTGCTGTCCTGACATTTGGGGGGATTTGTACCATCCTTACATTTGGAGGGATTTGTACCATCCTGACATTTGGGGGTATTTGTACCATCCTGACATTTGGGGGTATTTGTACCATCCTTACATTTGGGGGGATTTGTACCGTCCTGACATTTGGGGGGATTTGTACCATCCTTACATTTGGGGGGATTTGTACCGTCCTGACATTTGGGGGGATTTGTACCATCCTTACATTTGGGGGATATCTGTACTGTCCTGACATTTGGGGGATATCTGTACTGTCCTGACATTTGGAGGACATCTGTACTGTCCTGACATTTGGGGGATATCTGTACTGTCCTGACATTTGGGGGATATCTGTACTGTTCTGACATTTGGGGGATATCTGTACTGTTCTGACATTTGGGGGATATCTGTACCGTCCTGACATTTGGGGGATATCTGTACTGTCCTGACATTTGGGGGATATCTGTACTGTTCTGACATTTGGGGGATATCTGTACCGTCCTGACATTTGGGGGATATCTGTCCCGTCCTGACATTTGGGGGATATCTGTACTGTCCTGACATTTGGGGGATATCTGTACCGTTCTGACATTTGGGGGGATATCTGTACCGTCCTGACATTTGGGGGTATTTGTACCATCCTTACATTTGGGGGGATTTGTACCGTCCTGACATTTGGGGGGATTTGTACCATCCTTACATTTGGGGGGGATTTGTAATGTCCTGACATTTGGGGGTGATTTGTACTTGTGACGGAGCGTAGGCAGGACAGAACACACAGAGTAGATGTCAAACAGTTAAAGCTTTATTAGAACAGACGACAGTCACTCAATGGGGAATAGTGCAGGGAGAGAGAGTCCGAAACACTTGTTTTCCAGCCCCGGGGGGTAAAGTTAAAGTCTCTAAAGCAGTTCATAAACAGTCAGATAACACCGGGGAAGCATACACTCAGGCAAAGCTGGTGTGGTAGCCTCAGGCAAAGCTGATGTGGTAGCCTCAGGCAAAGCTGATGTGGTAGCCTCAGGCAAAGCTGATGTGGTAGCCTCAGGCAAAGCTGATGTGGTAGCCTCAGGCAAAGCTGGTGTGGTGGTCTCAGGCAAAGCTGATGTGGTAGCTTCACGCAAAGCTGATGTGGTAGCCTCAGGCAAAGCTGATGTGGTAGCCTCAGGCAAAGCTGATGTGGTAGCCTCAGGCAAAGCTGGTGTGGTGGTCTCAGGCAAAGCTGGTGTGGTAGCTTCACGCAAAGCTGATGTGGTAGCTTCACGCAAAGCTGATGTGGTAGCCTCAGGCAAAGCTGATGTGGTAGCCTCAGGCAAAGCTGATGTGGTAGCCTCAGGCAAAGCTGATGTGGTAGCCTCAGGCAAAGCTGGTGTGGTGGTCTCAGGCAAAGCTGGTGTGGTGGTCTCAGGCAAAGCTGATGTGGTAGCCTCAGGCAAAGCTGGTGTGGTGGTCTCAGGCAAAGCTGGTGTGGTGGTCTCAGACAAAGCTGGTGTGGTAGCCTCAGGCAAAGCTGGTGTGGTGGTCTCAGGCAAAGCTGGTGTGGTGGTCTCAGGCAAAGCTGGTGTGGTGGTCTCAGGCAAAGCTGATTGCGTTGCAGGCAGGCCTGATATAGCTTCTGGGGTCCCCCTGCTCCAATGGGGTTTAGGCAGAGTCTGGCCACTATCCCACCGCAGCTGGGACCCCTTAGTGACTGTACGCAGAATGGAACAAGAGAGACCAGCACTGGCCTCTTAAACCCCCTGAGCAGGACGAGAGGCGGAGGGCGATCATTAGCAGGTGACAATGAAGAGAATGGACAGGAATGGAACTACAGTAATTTAATTTGCAGCTGTAAACAGAAAAGACCGGTTGGACAGGCTGGACACTGAAACAGGATAATTGGATTTACAGCTGTAAACAGTGTAACAGTGGGGGAAATACATTACTACAAAAGTAAGGCACTAATTAGTGGGGAGGATATTAGAATTAGGCAAACGACTGGTTGAACAGGATGGACACAATAATTCAATCTGCAGCTGTAAACAGTGTAACAGTGGGGGAAATACATTAGTACAAAGGTAAGGCACTAATTAGTGGTGTATACACTAACTGAATTTGGGACCTTTTGTGGAGGGGGAGCCTTAATTACAGCTATGGGCCTTTGGCACACAGGAGTGAATACTAATTGGAGGAGGCTCTTCCTATGGCCAGGAGGGATTAATAAAGGAATTAATATCTGGGACTGGCAGAGACCCATATCGTGACAGTACTGTCCTGACATTTGGGGGGGGGGGATTTTTACTGTCCTGACAATTGGGGGGATTTTTACTGTCCTGACATTTGGGGGATTTGTCCTGTCCTGACATTTGGGGGGATTTGTACCGTCCTGACATTTGGGGGGATTTGTACCGTCCTGACATTTGGGGGGGATTTGTACCGTCCTGACATTTGGGGGGATTTGTACCGTCCTGACATTTGGGGGGGATTTCTACCGTCCTGACATTTGGGGGGATTTGTCCTGTCCTGACATTTGGGGGGATTTGTCCTGTCCTGACATTTGGGGGGATTTGTCCTGTCCTGTAACTATGTACCAATGTAAATATATAACAATGTAACTATGTAACAATGTAAATATCTAACAATGTAATTACATAACAATGTAACTATGTAACAATGTAACAATGTAAATATATAACAACGTAACTATGTAACTATGCAACTATGTAAAAATGTAAATATATAACAATGTAACTATGCAACAATGTAAATATATAACAACGTAACTATGTAACAATGTAAATATTTAACAATGTAATTATATAACAATGTAACTATGTAACAATGTAAATATATAAAATTGTAACTATGTAACAAGGTAAATATATAACAATGTAACAATGTAACTATGCAACTATGTAACAATGTAAATATATAATCAATGTAAATATATATCAACGTAACAATGTAACAATGTAAATATATAACAATGTAAATATATAACAACGTAACAATGTAAATATATAACAACATAACTATGTAACAATGTAAATATATAACAATGTAAATATTTAACAATGTAACTATGTAACAATGTAAATATTTTATATATATATATATATATATATATATATCTCAGCGTAACTATGTAACAATGTACCAATGTAAATATATAACTATGTAACTATATAACCTTGAGGGTCAGGGACTGATGTGAATGTACAATATATATGTAAAGTGCTGCGTAAACTGACAGAGCTATATAAGTACCTGAAATAAATAAATAAATAACTATGTAACAAGCGATATGTAACTATGTAACAAGTGATCTCTGGAATGGGGTTCTGTTTCTGGATGAAGTCAGTGAAGCTTTTTGCCTCTCGCAATGTTTTTATTTATAAAGCACAGCGGGATTCCCTCGTTCAGCGATGACAAATATCCCATCGGGGGGGCGGGTCCATCCGCTGGGCCCGCACATGACACCACGCTTTTCATTTCAGAGAGTGATGCGTTCATTAGAGAAGCGGCACGGAATGCAGCGCACATCTCGGAGTCGTCGGGCCGGGATCAGACACAGCCGGAATATTTCAAAGTCACATGATTTCAATCCCATTGGACCGGGAGAACTTCTCATTTCACTTCCTGTCTGGCTCAGCCGGTTTATTGGGGAAGCATCAGTGAGCAGAACGTGACGCAGAGCGCTGTGAGATGTATTCGCGCAACGGGAATCGCTTCATACATGAATACTTGCACTGTCGATTTTTTTTTGTATCCGCCCCCATAGCAGAAATACTGCTACAGGACAGCAGCTGTGTACAAAATCACGTATATATATATGATCTTGCATCTCCGGGTAGGGGGCGCACATACGCCCTACCCGCGCCACCATTCGCAGCCATGGAGGTCAATCACCGGGTCCCTGCCAGTGATTACTCGCTGGCACCCAGTGATTGCCGAGGATCTACGACGGGGGGAGAGACCTGTTAGTACAAGGGTTTGAATCCCAACCATGGCACCACCTGCCTGGAGTTTGCATGTTCTCCCTGTGCCCGCGTGGGATTCCTCCGGGTACTCCGGTTTCCTCCCACACTCCAAAGACATGCTGGTAGGTGAATTGGTTCATGTCTAAATTGGCTCCAGTATGTGTATGTATGAATGTGAGTTAGGGACCTTAGATTGTACGCTCCTCCCTAGGTTCACACCTATGTGGCCGTGCGGGACGCGTTTTGCGCAGGCACGAGAGCCCATTCATTTGATTGGACCCCCGTGACACGCAGGGAAGAAGTCTCGGCACTTCTTTGGAAAACGCAGCCGAGGTTCCCAGTATGGTTGCGTTTCCCAGTGCGGGCGGCGTGCCATTAGAACTAATACACCCGCCCACGGGTCCGCATTCCTCTGTGCGGGTGGTGCAGCTGCAGGGATTTTCATGCGGCACCACCCGCATAGATGTGAATCGGGGGTGAGGGATAGGGACTGATGTCAATCTCCTAGATTGTAAGCTCCCAGGGTCAGGGCCCTCCTGTCCCTTTTGTATTGTTGCTGTAGTACCTGAAATAAATAAATAATAAAATAGTTCTCCTCCCCTGTCAGCTCCTGCACACTGCTTTGTATGGCTCTGCATAGCAGCATGCTTACAGTGTAACACACACAGCACACAGTTAACCCTTTGATCGCCCCAGATGTTAACCCCTTCCTGCCCAGTGCCATTAGTACAGTGTAAGTGCTTTTTATTAGCATTGATCACTGTATTGTTGTCACTGAGGATGTCAGTGACACCAAGTCCCCCCCCCCCCCCAGTGTGAGAATGCCCGTCGCAGTCCCGCTATAAGTCGCTGATCGCCGCCATTACTAGTAAAAATTTAAAAAAAAGAAAGCCAGTATATATATACCGCCATCTGTAAACTCTTAGAATTAATTTACTCGTATTGGGATTTTTTTTTAGCAAAGACACGGAGCAGAAAACATTTTGGCCCGAAATTTATGATGAACTTTTATTTTTTTAATTTTTTTTTACTGGACATGTTTTATAGCAAAAAGTCCAAAATATTTTTTTTTTCTCTAAATTGTCTGTCTTTTTTATTTTTATAGCAGAAAAAAATAAAAAACACACAGGCGATCAAATGCCACCGAAAGAAAGCTCAATTCATGGGAAACAAAGGACATAAATTTAATTTGGGTGCAGCGTTGCATGACCGCGCAATTGTCTGTTAAAGTAACGCAGCGCCGTATCACAAAAATGTCCTGGTCAGGAAGGGGGGGGGAGGAATCCTCTGGATGGCAAGGGGGGAATCCTCTGGAGGTCGAAGGGGGAATCCTCTGGAGGGCGAGGGGGGAATCCTCTGGAGGGCGAGGGGGGAATCCTCTGGAGGGCGAGGAGGGAATCCTCTGGAGGATGAGGGGAGAATCCTCTGGAGGGCAAGGGGGGAATCCTCTGGAGTTCGAGGGGGGAATCCTCTGGAGGGTGAGGGGGGGATCCTCTGGAGGGCGAGGAGGGAATCCTCTGGAGGGCAAGGGGGGTATCTTCTGGAGGTCGAAGGGGGAATCCTCTGGAGGGCGAGGGGGGAATCCTCTGGAGGACGAGGGGGGAATCCTCTGGAGGGCGAGGGGGGGATCCTCTGGAGGGCGAGGGGGGAATCCTCTGGAGGGAGAGGGGGGAATCTTCTGGAGGTTGAAGGGGGAATCCTCTGGAGGGCGAGGGGGAAATCTTCTGGAGGTCGAAGGGGGAATCCTCTGGAGGATGAGGGGATAATCCTCTGGAGGGCAAGGGGGGAATCCTCTGGAGGTTGAAGGGGGAATCCTCTGGAGGGCGAGGGGGAATCCTTTGGGGGTCGAGGGGGGAATCCTCTGGAGGACGAGGGGGGAATCCTCTGGAGGATGAGGGGGGAATCCTCTGGAGGGCGAGGGGGGAATCTTCTGGAGGTCGAGGGGGGGAATCCTCTGGAGGGCGAGGGGGGAATCCTCTGGAGGACGAGGGGGAAATCCTCTGGAAGGCAAGGCGGGAATCTTCTGGAAGGCGAGGGGGGGAATCTTCTGGAGAGCGAGGGGCTAAAGCGGTATTACACCCAAAACCAAAAATGTAATGTATTGCTCCCTACCAATCATTAGATGTGGCTGTGAAGAACACGGGGTGTCCGCCCGCCGCCCGCACAACACGCCGTCACTTACGCAAGAATGCCAATTCAAAGATTTTCCAGCTTGCAGGACCACAATCTAGGTGCCGACAGACTGAGAGCGATCGTCACTGGGTTACATTACCTAAGCAATTCGCTCTTTACACTGCCGCCACCGACTGTTACGGAAAAGCTGGAAACTTTCACAAGATTAGCAATTCCAATTATGAAAAATAAAGGTCAAGTGTCAAGGCAACTCGCATGCAAAGTTCCTTCCGATAGACTTTCATGCAAAAACGCCCCTTAGTGACTTCAATGCAAAATCACGTCCCATAGGCTTTCATGCGAAGTCCCGTCCTCATAGACCTTAATGCAACAGTGCCCCCTCATGACTTCAGTGCAAAATCGTGCCCCATAGATTTTCATGCAAATGGGGGGTTTAGTGTTGCTGGCTTCTGGGGATCTATTTTATTGTCACTATGGGTCCCACAGACACTTTCATGTATACCTGCATCTCATAAACTTTAATGCAAAAGCACCCCCTAGTGACTTAGATGCAAAATCGTGTCCCATAGACTTTCATGCAAAGTTGCGTCCCCATAAACTTTAATGCAAAAACACCCTCTAGTGACTTCATTGCAAAAACGTGTCCCCATAGACTTCAATGCAAAAACGCCCCCTAGCGACCTAAATGCAAAATCGCTCCCCATAGACTTTCATGCAACAACACCCCCTAGTGACATCAATGCAAATTCACGTTCCATAGACTTTAATGCAAAATCTTGTCCTCATAAACTTCAATGCAAAAACCCCCAATCATGACTTCAATTCAAAATTGCGCCCCATAGACTTTCATGCAAAATCGTGTTCCACAGACTTTCATGCAAAGCCGCATCCAATAGACTTTAATGCAAAAAAACACCCTCTAGTGACTTCAGTGCAAAATCACGTCCCATAGACTTTCATGCAAAAACAACTCCTAGTAACTTCAGTGCAAAATCACGTCCCATAGACTTACATGCAAAGTTGGGTTCCATAGACTTTCATGCAGCAACGCCCCTAGTGACTTCAATGTAAAATCTCGCCTCAAAGACATTGATGCAAAATCGTGTCCCACAGACTTTCATGTATACCTGTGTCTTATAGACTTTATTGCAAAAGCACCCCCTAGTGACTTAAATGAAAAATCGCGTCCCATAGACTTTCATGCAAAGTTGCGTCCCCATAAATTTTAATGCAAAAACACCCTCTAGTGACTTCATTGCAAAATCGCTCCCCATAGACTTTCATGCAACAACACCCCCTAGTGACTTCAATGCAAATGCACATTTCATAGACTTTAATGCAAAATCTTGTGAACATAAACTTCAATGCAAAAACGCCCCCTCACGACTTCAATGCAAAATTGCACCCCATAGACTTTCATGCAAAGTCGTGTCCCATAGACTGTCATGCAAAGCCGTGTCCAATAGATATCAATGCAAAAACAACCCCTAGCGACATAAATGCAAAATCGCTCCCCATAGACTTTCATGCCACAACACCCCCTAGTAACTTCAATGCAAATTTGCGTCCCATAGACTTTAATGCAAAATCTTGTTCCCTTCACTGGAACTAGGGGGCCAAGCCCAACCTCTGAAAAACACCCCCACACCACAATCCCCCCTCCACCAATCTTTACACTTGGCACAATGCAGTCAGGCAAGTACCGTTCTCCTGGCTACCGCCACACCCAGACACGTCCATCGGATTGCCAGACAGAGAAGCGTGATTGGTCACTCCAGAGAACACGTCTCCCCTGCTCTAGAGTCCAGTGGCGGCGTGCTTTACACCACAACATCCGACGCTTTGCATTGCACTTGGTGATGGAAGGCTTGGATGCAGCTGCTCGGCCATGGAAACCCATTCCATGAAGCTCTCTACGCACTGTTGTTGGGCTCATCTGAAGGCCACACCAAGTTTGGAGGTCTTTAGCTATTGACTCTGCAGACAGTTGGTGACTTCTGCGCACTGTGCGCTTCAGCATGCGCTGACCCCGCCCTGTCATGTGACGTGGCCTACCACTTGCTGGCTGAGTGGCTGTGGCTTTCACCAATGTTTGTAGAAGCCGTCTGCATGCCTAGGGGCTTGATTGTATACACCTGTGTGCATGGAGGGGATTGGAGCACCTGAATCAAATGATATGGAGGGGATTGGAAAACCTGAATCACATGATATGGAGGGGATTGGAACACCTGAATCACATGATGTGGAGGGGATTGGAACACCTGAATCACATGATTTGGAGGGGATTGGAACACCTGAATCACATGATTGGAGGGGATTGGAGCACCTGAATCACGTGATTGGGAGGGGATTAGAACACCTGAATCACATGATTGGGAGGGGATTGGAACACCTGAATCACATGATTGGGAGGGGATTAGAACACCTGAACCACATGATTGGAGGGGATTGGAGCACCTGAATCACATGATTGGGAGGGGATTGGAACACCTGAATCATATGATATGGAGGGGATTGGAACGCCTGAATCACATGATTGGGAGGGGATTGGAGCACCTGAATCACGTGATATGGAGGGGATTGGAACACCTGAATCACATGATATGAGGGGATTGGAACACCTGAATCACATGATTTGGAGGGGATTGGAACACCTGAATCACGTGATATGGAGGGGATTGGAACACCTGAATCACATGATATGGAGGGGATTGGAATGCCTGAATCACATGATATGGAGGGGATTGGAACGCCTGAATCACATGATTGGGAGGGGAATGGAACGCCTAAATCACATGATATGGAGGGGATTGGAAGACCTGAATCACATGATATGGAGGGGATTGGAAGACCTGAGTCACATGATATGGAGGGGATTGGAACACCTAAATCACATGATATGGAGGGGATTGGAACACCTGAATCACATGATATGGAGGGGATTGGAAGACCTGAATCACATGATATGGAGGGGATTGGAAGACCTGAGTCACATGATATGGAGGGGATTGGAACACCTAAATCACATGATATGGGGACAATACTTCTGGTAATATAGCGGGTATAGGTTGGTGTGTATGACAACTTCCTTGTTGGCTGGAATGCCCCCCAAAGCAGAAGCCCCACCCCAGTGACACATGGGCACACATTGCTAACAAAGGAAGACTTCATGTTGATGGGCTGCAGTCTGCACCGCGGTGGTCAAGCAGTGGCTTGGTGGAGGGGGGATTATGGTGTGGGGTTGCTTTCAGGGGTCGAGGGGGTGCCACAGCTGCAGATAAACGCAGGACCTGGAGGAGGAGCTCTGTCCTCCTCTCTGCTGCTGACTGCTGAGACAAAGTGGGGGCGCAGACGATCCTCTTACCTGCAAAGAGAAGCGCAGGATCTGGAGGAGGAAATCAGTCCTCCTCTCCGCTGCTGACTGCTGAGACAAGGTGGGGGTGGAAACGAGGGGGTGCCGCAGCTGCAAGAGAGGTCCGAGGGCCACATGAACTGGCCTAGTTGGCCAAATTCATCCCACAGGCCTTGTGTGTGACACTCGTGGACTAGCAGATTTAGATACACTAACGCACTGAAGCCAAACTCCTTATCATCAGTTATAGTAACAGATTGTTTCCTTGCGGGATGAAGGTTTTTCATAAATAAAAGCTGATCATTGTAAGCGCCCCTGTCTGTGGTAAGTGGTTGTCTCACCTCTGTAAACTGCAAGACAGCTTGTACTTTTGTAAAAACAACAGACTTACTGACTGGATCACCAGGTGAAAATAGAGGGAAAAAAACATAAAAAAGAAAACTAAGGCTGGCCACACATCATACAATTTGTTTTGTACAATTTTCATTTAGATTTACCCAGGGATGATTTTCTCAGAGAATAGGTGCAGGAACTCCCCTCTTCTGAGTCACTCCTTGTCTCCGCCCCCTACCCACCTCTGAGCACCGCCCCTTGGTTCCACCCCCTACCCACCTCTGAGCACCGCCCCTTGGTTCCACCCCCTACCCACTTCTGAGCACCGCCCCTTGGTTCCACCCCCTACCCACCTTTGAGCACCGCCCCTTGGTTCCATCCCCTACTCACCTCTGAGCACCGCCCCTTGGTTCCACCCCCTACCCACCTCTGAGAACCGCCCCTTGGTTCCACCCCCTACCCACCTCTGAGCACCGCCCCTTGGTTCCACCCCCTACCCACCTCTGAGCACCGCCCCTTGGTTCCACTCCCTACCCACTTCTGAGCACCGCCCCTTGGTTCCACCCCCTACCCACCTCTGAGCACCGCCCCTTGGTTCCACTCCCTACCCACCTCTGAGCACCGCCCCTTGGTTCCACCCCGTACCCACCTCTGAGCACCGCCCCTTGGTTCCACCCCCTACCCACCTCTGAGCACCGCCCCTTGGTTCCACCCCCTACCCACCTCTGAGCACCGCCCCTTGGTTCCACCCCCTACCCACCTCTGAGCACCGCCCCTTGGTTCCACCCCCTACCCACCTCTGAGCACCGCCCCTTGGTTCCACTCCCTACCCACTTCTGAGCACCGCCCCTTGGTTCCACCCCCTACCCACCTCTGAGCACCGCCCCTTGGTTCCACCCCCTACCCACCTCTGAGCACCACCCCTTGGTTCCACCCCCTACCCACCTCTAAGCACCGCCCCTTGGTTCCACCCCCTACTCGCCAACCGGTACCGCTTCTTTTATAGAGTACAGAGCCAAGTATGAGTTTGTGGTGCTGACTTGTATAGATGGAATTTGTTCATGATACAAAGAAAAGCAGTACAATAGATCCCCTGCAGGCAGCAACAATAGTTCCCCCCAGGAATAATAGATCCCCAGAAATAATAGACCCCTCCCTCAATACTAGATCCCTCCCAGCAACTATTGACTACCCCCAGCAATTTAAGACTCCCATCAACAATAGACCCACCCAGTAACAATAGATCCCCCAGCAATAATAGACCTCTCTCTCAACAGTAGATCCCTCCAGGCAACAATTGACCCCCCCCTAGCAATCTAAGATTTGATCATCAACAATAGACCCCCCAGGAATTATAACTCCCCAGCGATAATAGACTCCCCTCAACAGTAGATCCCTCCAGGCACCAATTGACCCCCCTAGCAATCTAAGACTCGATCATCAACTATAGACCCCCCAGGAATAATAGATCCCCCAGCAACAATAGACTGCCCAGGAATAATAGATCCCCCAGCAATAATAGACCCTTCCCTCAACCGTAGATCCTTCCCAAAAACTATTGACTCCTCCAGACCCTCCATCAACAATAGCCTTCTCATCAACAAAGACCCACCCAGTAAGAATAGATCCCCCAGCAATAATAGACCTCTCTCAACAGTAGATCCCTCCAGGCAACTATTGACTCCTCCAGCAATCTAAGAGCCTCCATCAACAATAGACCTCTCTCTCAACAGTAGATCCCTCCAGGCAACAAATGACCCTCCTAGCAGCCTAAGACTCCCCCAGCAACAATAAACCCACCTAGTAACAATAAATCCAGCAGCAATAATAGACCCATCCCTCAACAGTAGATCCCTCCAGGCAACTATTGACTCCTCCAGCAATCTAAGAGCCTCCATCAACAATAGACCTCTCTCTCAACAGTAGATCCCTCCAGGCAACAAATGACCCTCCTAGCAGCCTAAGACTCCCCCAGCAACAATAAACCCACCTAGTAACAATAAATCCAGCAGCAATAATAGACCCATCCCTCAACAGTAGATCCTTCTCAGCAACTATTGACTCCTCCAGCAATCTAAGACCCTCTTTCAACAATAGCCTCCCTCATCAACAAAGACCCACCCAGTAACAATAGATCCCCCAGCAATATTAGACCCCTGCTTCAACAGTAGATTCCTGCAACAATTATTGACTCCCCCAGCATCCCCCCATCAACAATAGACCCAAACAATAGCAATAGATCCCCCATAAAAATTAGACCCCTCGCTCAACAGTAGATCCCTCCAGGAAACATTTTACCCCCAAATAATATAAGCCCCCCACAACAATAGACCCACCAGCAACAAAAGACCCCCCCAGCAATAATAAACCCCTCTCTTAACAGTAGACCCCTCCAGGCAACAATTGATCCCCTAGCAATATAAGACCTCCCCATCAACAATAGACCTGGACAGCCACAATAGATCTCCAGGAATAAAAGACCCCTTCCTTAACAGTAGATCCCCCCAGCAACCATTTACTCCCCCAGCAATCTAAGACCCCCCCAAAAAACAATAGAGCCCTCCTAGCAACAATAGACCCAGCCAGTAACAATATATCCCCCAGCAATAATAAACCCCTCTCTCAACAGAAGATCACCCATCAACCATAGACCCCCCAGCAACAATAGACCCACCCAGTAACAATAGATCCCGAGCAATATTAGAGCCCTGCTTCAACAGTAGATCCCCCAACAATTATTGACTCCCCCCAATTTAAGACTCCCATCAACAATAGCCTCCCCCATCAACCATAGACCCACCCAGTAACAATAGATCCCCCATGAATAATAGATCCCCCTCTCAGCAGTAGATTCCTCCAGGCAAAAATGTATCCTCAGCAATTTAAGACCCCTCCTCAACAATGGACCCCCCAGCAACAATAGACCCAAACACTCATAATAGATCCCCCAGCAATAATAGACCCCTCCATTAACAGTAGATCCTCCCAGCAACCATTGACTCTGCCAGCAATCTAAGATCCCCTGTCAACAATAGATCTATTCTATTCACATTAATTCTATTCAAAATTCTCATTTTGGAATATGGTTATATTCTTTCTATTCTATTCTTTGATTTTCTATTCTATTATTTTATATTCTACTCTAATCTATTCTATTAAAAGTCATTCTATTCTACATTCAAATTTTGAAAGATGGTTATAGTCTTTCTATCCTATTCTATTCTTTGATTTTCTATTATATTACTTTATATTCTATTTTAGTCTATTCTATTCAAATTCATTCTATTCGAAATTCAAATTTTGGAAGATGGTTATTCTTTCTATTCTATTCTTTGATTTTATATTCTATTCTATTATTTTCTATTCTATTCTAATCTATTCTATTTACATTCATTCTAGTTGAAATTCGAATTTTGGAAGATGATTATAGTCTTTCTATCCTATTCTATTCTTTGATTTTCTATTATTTTACTTTATATTCTATTTTAATCTATTCTATTCACATTCTTTCTACTTGAAATTCGAATTTTGGAAGACGGTATATTCTTTCTACTCTTTGATTTTCTAATCTTTTCTATCCTATTCTCTTTTATTATATTCTTGGATTTTATATTATTTTCTAATTGAGTCTTTTCTATTCTATTCCTTTATTTTATTTTGTTCTGTTTTCCTCTATTCTTTATTCTATTCTATTCCTTTTTTTCATTTGATTTTATTCTATTCTTTTATTTTCTATTCTATTCCTTTATTATATTCTATGTTATTCTATTTTTGTTCTCATATTCAAATTGGAATTTGTTTTCGACTTTGAGGTTGTTCTTTAATTTGAATTTGTTTGAAACTGTTTTAATTTTGGCCTTCATGTTAGTTATTTCGCATTAGTTTAAATTTGTTACTATTGTAATTCGGAATTTGGATACATCCGATCCCTGAATAACAGAGAACTTCTGAATTTCCAAATGGCGGAATTTAGATTCAGAACTAAACGAACGCGTCTAGAATCCAATGGGGACACAGACAGCAATAAACACATGACAGGGGGTCTAATCCATCTCAACGCCGCAACAAAGTTTTGCCTTTAGTTTTACTTTAACCCCTCCCCCTCCAGAGGATTCCCCCACCCCCCCTCCTGACCAGGCATTTTTTGCGTTACGGCACCGCGTTACTTTAACTGGCAATTGCGAGGGGTTAAGGATGTCACAATTTTGGGGTTCCGGTACTGGGAAGGGGTGACGGAAGGAGTGCGGGGTGGAACCCTGTAATTTGATTCAAATTCACACCCAGCCCCACAGAAATGAGGGCGGGTTTGATATACAGAAATGACTTCCGCCATTACTTCCGCCTCCCAGGACCGTTTCGCCGACCACTTCCTGGAAACAGCACAGCAAGCTCCTCCCACAGGAGACTGACAGCGCGGCCATGACAACGAATGCGGAACAGAGCCGCGCACGCGCAGAGTGGATATTCGGCTTTTTTTTACCCCTCCTCTCCGCTCCTCAACCCAACTTCAGGGCGGAGTCCTCCCGAGCCCGCCAGCCAATCGGAGATTCGTGAAGCCGGGCGCTCCGCCCCCTCCTATACAAGCGCCGTCCCTGGCCCGGGTGAGCAGGCTAGGCGGCGCCGTGTGTGGGGAGTCCGGAGTTCGGTAGGCCGGAGGCCCGGACATGGTCGGGTTCGGAGCCCCGAGGCGGACGGGCCGCCTCCCCCCTTTCGTCCTGGTGGCCTTGCTGGCGGTGATCGGCCTCTTGGCCTTTAATTACTGGAGCGTCTCGTCCCGCCAGGCCGCCCTCCTGGAGGATGTGTCCGCGCTGCAGGAGCAAGTCCAGCGGACCGAGGTGGCCCGGAGCCGGCTGGAGAAGAGGCACTCCGACCTGATGGTGCAAGCCGAGAGCGGGAGGAGGCAGCTGGAGCAACGCCTGGGCGAGTTCCAGAATGTGGAGGACAGGCTGCGGGCCCGGGACGGGGAGGTGCTCCGGTGTGAGGGGGACAAGGTGAGGACCGGGGTGGGGAGGTGCTCCGGTGTGAGGGGGACAAGGTGAGGACCGGGGGGGGGGGAGGTGCTCCGGTGTGAGGGGGACAAGGTGAGGACCGGGGGGGGGGAGGTGCTCCGGTGTGAGGGGGACAAGGTGAGGACCGGGGGGGGGGAGGTGCCCCGGTGTGAGGGGGACAAGGTGAGGACCGGGGGGGGAGGTGCTCCGGTGTGAGGGGGACAAGGTGAGGACCGGGGGGGGGGGGGGGGGAGGTGCTCCGGTGTGAGGGGGAGAAGGTGAGGACCGGGGGGGGGGGGGAGGTGCTCCGGTGTGAGGGGGACAAGGTGAGGACCGGGGGGGGGAGGTGCTCCGGTGTGAGGGGGACAAGGTGAGGACCGGGGGGGGGGGGGGGGGAGGTGCTCCGGTGTGAGGGGGACAAGGTGAGGACCGGGGTGGGGAGGTGCTCCGGTGTGAGGGGGACAAGGTGAGGACCGGGGGGGGGGAGGTGCTCCGGTGTGAGGGGAACAAGGTGAGGACCGGGGGGGGGGGGAGGTGCTCCGGTGTGAGGGGGACAAGGTGAGGACCGGGGGGGGGGGGGAGGTGCTCCGGTGTGAGGGGGACAAGGTGAGGACCGGGGGAGGGGGGGACAAAATGAGGGGGCGGGAAGGTGTTCTGGTTGGTGTGAGGGGGTCAAGGTGAGGACTGGGAGTAGCAGAATATTTGGCGGACTCCTCTGTTGGGTTGTGGTGTGTGTAATTGTGGTCCTGCAGCTAATGGGGGAAGGTTGGTAAATGCTCAGCTCAACCACACAATGTTACCCCCCAACTATTAGTGGGAATGAGCCCTTAAAATGATGTAGGAGGATGCAGCAGTCTGATCCCCCCCCCCCCCTTGTTCCTCCAGGATCCCCTGTATGTAGTGCCGGGGTACTGAGCGGGAGGAACATCCACAGTGGACCACGGGCTTCGCTTGCCCCTTCCTTCTGGTCCACCCCCCCCTTTCCTCCCTCGCCCCCCCCCCCTTCCTTTTCCTCCCTCACCGGTCCCCCCCTTCCCTTAAACAGTGGGATCCAGAGACGGACTCCTGAGATTGGATGACATTCCTCCATGTAATTGGTTTGATTCTGTTCGGTGTTACGTTGTATCAGTGTGTCTCCTTGTTCCTGGTTTGGTTACTTTGTGTTGGGAGATAATCCGAGGCATTTGCGCTCGTTTCAAGATGCGGCATTGGGGACACGTTTTAAAAAATTTTTTTAAAGCGCTCTGAATGCCAATCGGAGCCCCGCCCCCAAGTACAATGGTTCGCTTAGTCTTTGTTTCACTTTAAAGATGACACCTCGTAGCGCTCTCTTGGTGCTTCAAAGCCTCCATAGTCTGATGCTCACTGACGGCACCTGCAGCTTTTCAGAGGCTTTTAGTCGGCTTCGCTTTGTTTTGGAGGTTTGAGAGAAAACCAGAACGCCGCCATCAGCAGTCACATCCGGTTCATGAGTTGTGGGAGTGTCTCGGGTGCAGATGTCACATCTGGTGTACAGCAGGATGGTGAGTGGGGTCCGTACTGGAGCAAAGCAACTAGCAGACCGCACAAGCGGTTCGGAACATGGGAATGCTATAGCGGCCGGTGAGCGGGGACTGAGCGGCAGAGGATCAGCAGAGCTGGGGGACCGAAGAAGGGGAAACTTGCAGATGTCATGCGTGGTGCACAGCATGGGAGCAATGTAGAGGGAGGTGAGTGGGGACCGGTACAGAGAGGAGGATCAGCAGAGCTGGGAGTTTCTACTGTGCGGAAGATCAGCAGAGCTTGGGGGCTACTACTGAGTGGGGGATCAGCAGAGCTTGGGGGCTACTACTGAGTGGGGGATCGGCAGAGCTTGGGGGCTACTACTGAGTGGGGGATCGGCAGAGCTTGGGGGGCTACTACTGAGTGGGGGATCGGCAGAGCTTGGGGGGCTACTACTGAGTGGGGGATCGGCAGAGCTTGGGGGCTACTACTGAGCGGGGGATCGGCAGAGCTTGGGGCCTACTACTGAGTGGGGGATCGGCAGAGCTTGGGGGCTGCTACTGAGCGGGGGATCGGCAGAGCTTGGGGGCTGCTACTGAGCGGGGGATCGGCAGAGCTTGGGGGCTGCTACTGAGCGGGGGATCGGCAGAGCCGGGGGGCTACTTCTGAGCGAGGGATCGGCAGAGCCGGGGGGCTACTTCTGAGCGAGGGATCGGCAGAGCCGGGGGGCTACTTCTGAGCGAGGGATCGGCAGAGCCGGGGGGCTACTTCTGAGCGAGGGATCGGCAGAGCCGGGGGGCTACTTCTGAGCGAGGGATCGGCAGAGCCGGGGGGCTACTTCTGAGCGGGGGATCGGCAGAGCCGGGGGTCTACTTCTGAGCGGGGGATCGGCAGAGCCGGGGGGCTACCACTGAGCGGGGGATCGGCAGAGCCGGGGGGCTACTTTTTTTTTTTTTTTTTTTTTTTGTTTAAACCTACGGTCACCCTAGCAGTACAGTGTCACTATTTTATTTTTGTTTTTTTTACATACTGTCACCCTAGCAGTACACTGTCACCATGGTGACACTGTACTACATGTGGGGGTTGATGAAGGTGTTATTTTTTTTTTTTTTTTTACACCGATTGCTTTTACACCCATATAGGATGTAAAAGCAATCATTTCTCCTTTTCTCTGGCTGCATTCTTGCAGCCATTGAGAAAAATTGTGAGAGCTGTGATTGGTCACAGCTTGACACATGGTACAAGGCTGTTGTGAATGGCCCTGTACCATGTGATCTCTGTGGTCATTCACAGATTTCACACGTAGTAAGCAATGATGTCAGAAGTGACATCTTGCTTACTACTATTCATGTGATCACTGGTTGGCCAATCAGTGATCACATGATCAGGACCTCGCACAGATGTCCCGTACAGTGTTCAGTGTTCCGCTGTGTCTGGAGGACACGGAGGGCACTAAATCGCGGTGCCATGCGCTCCCAGGGAGGCGCCTTTTCTGAATGGCAACCCGCTCCTGCACTGCTCAGGTCGAGTCGTTTATGTACATGGGCCAGATGGAAAGTGGTTAATATTATACCCTTTTTTTTGTTTTTTTTGTTTTTTTTTTGTTTTGTTTTTCTCTCCCTATTGTACCCACCTACTTCTTTTTACTGCTCCACTTCCCTTGAGTTGGGGGGGGGGGGGGGGGGGATTAGATAACCGGAATATATTCATTCAGATGTGTACACATACCCGGACAATGGGATACGTTTACTAAAGGCAAACAGTCTGTACGCTCTGTGAGTTCAATCAATCGCACTCCTTTCCCCAGAGATCAGTCAATTATTATACAGGATTTATGGCGCCAACAGTTTGCTCAGCACTTTACAGTATAAGGGAGACAATACAGATCAATACAAGAGGGATAGGGGGGCCCTGATCCTGGGAGCTTACAATCTAAGAGGGAGGGGCTAGTGGTACAAAAGGTAATAACTGCGGGGGATGGACTGGTAGGAGGAACTAGCAGTAGAAAGAAAAGTCTGTATCATCCCGGGTTCACACTGATGCATTGTTGAATTTGCAGCGTTTTCTGTGTGAATTCCGCGTCAGTCGCAGCGGCTGCTGGTGTGTATGTTAACACCCCGAAATCAGTCTGCAAAACGCGGTGCGATGTGCGGAATCGGATCACATAAGTGTGAATACCCAGGAGATTCGATTCTAGTGCGGACCGAAAAAAAGGGTCCTGCATGTTTTTGGTGCGGTGCGATTAGAGCCATACAAATCACATGTGATCTGTACAGAAATGCGGTTCCTGTGTGAATCACATACGATGTACTGCACATGTGAACCTGGGCTTAGAGAGAAAAAAATAAATTACATATATACATACTATACTGCCAAAAGTATTGGCCCCGCCCTCCCAGTCATGTGAGTCAGGTGTTCCAATCCCCTCCCAGTCATGTGAGTCAGGTGTTCCAATCCCCTCCCAGTCATGTGAGTCAGGTGTTCCAATCCCCTCCCAGTCATGTGAGTCAGGTGTTCCAATCCCCTCCCAGTCATGTGAGTCAGGTGTTCCAATCCCCTCCCAGTCATGTGAGTCAGGTGTTCCAATCCCCTCCCAGTCATGTGAGTCAGGTGTTCCAATCCCCTCCCAGTCATGTGAGTCAGGTGTTCCAATCCCCTCCCAGTCATGTGAGTCAGGTGTTCCAATCCCCTCCCAGTCATGTGAGTCAGGTGTTCCAATCCCCTCCCAGTCATGTGAGTCAGGTGTTCCAATCCCCTCCCAGTCATGTGAGTCAGGTGTTCCAATCCCCTCCCAGTCATGTGAGTCAGGTGTTCCAATCCCCTCCCAGTCATGTGAGTCAGGTGTTCCAATCCCCTCCCAGTCATGTGAGTCAGGTGTTCCAATCCCCTCCCAGTCATGTGAGTCAGGTGTTCCAATCCCCTCCCAGTCATGTGAGTCAGGTGTTCCAATCCCCTCCCAGTCATGTGAGTCAGGTGTTCCAATCCCCTCCCAGTCATGTGAGTCAGGTGTTCCAATCCCCTCCCAGTCATGTGAGTCAGGTGTTCCAATCCCCTCCATGGACACAGGTGTATACAATCATCCCCTAGGCATGCAGACTGCTTCTACAAACATTGGTGAAAGAATGGGTCGCTCTCAGGAGCTCAGTGACTCCAAGCGTGGTCCCGTGATAGGTGGCCACCTGGGCAATAAGTCCATCCGTGACATTTCCTGGCTACTAAATATTCCACGCTCAACTGTTAGTGGGATTATAACAAAGTGGAAGCCACCGGGAGCAACAGCCACTCAGCCACCAAGTGGTAGGCCACATCACATGACAGGGCGGGGTCAGCGCATGCTGAAAGCGCACAGTGCGCAGAAGTCACCAACTGTCTGCAGAGTCAATAGCTAAAGACCTCCAAACTTGGTGTGGCCTTCAGATGAGCCCAACAACAGTGCGTAGAGAGCTTCATGGAATGGGTTTTCCATGGCCGAGCAGCTGCATCCAAGCCTTACATCACCAAGTGCAATGCAAAGCATTGGATGCCGTGGTGTAAAGCACGCCGCCACTGGGCTCTAGAGCAGAGGAGATGTTTTCTCTGGAGTGACGAATCATGCTTCTCTATCTGGCAATCCGATGGACAGACACGTCCAGACACGGGTTTGGCGATTGCCAGGAGAACGGTACTTGCCTGACTGCATTGTGCCAAGTGTAAAGTTTGGTGGAGGGGGGATTATGGTGTGGGGGTGTTTCTCAGGGGTTGGGCTTGGCCTCCTAGTTCCAGTGAAGGGAACTCTTAAGGCAACATTTTGGACAATTTCACATGCTCCCAACTTTGTGGGAAGAGTTTGGGGATGGCCCCTTCCTGTTCCAACATGACTGCGCACCAGTGCACAAAGCAAGGTCCATAAAGACATGGAGGAGCCAGTTTGGGGTGGAGGAACTTGACTGTCCTGCACAGAGTCCTGACCTCAACCCCATAGAACACCTTTGGGATGAATTAGAGCGGAGACTGCGAGCCAGGCCTCCTCCCCCGACATCAGTGCCTGACCTGACAAATGTGCTTCTGGAAGAATGGTCCAACCTTCCCATAGACACCCTCCTAAACCTTGTGGACGGCCTTCCCAGAAGAGTTGAAGCTGTTATAGCTGCAAAGGGCGGGGCCAACTCAATATTAAACCCTACGGACTAAGACTGGGGGGCCATTAAAGGTCATGTGTGTGGAAAGGGCGGGGCCAACTCAATATTGAACCCTACGGACGAAGACTAGGAGGTCATTAAAGGTCATGTGCGTGGAAAGGCAGGACGACCAATACTGGGGGCAATATAGTGTATGCACAGTGGGGATCGAAAGTTTGGGCTCCCCAGCTAAAAATTTGTATTAATGTGCATAAAGAAGCCAAAGAAAGATGGAAAAATCTCAAAGGCATCAAATTACAGATTAGACATTCTTATAATATGTCAACAAAAGTTAGATTTTATTTCCATCATTTACACTTTCAAAATGACAGAAAACAAAAAAATGGCGTCTGCAAAGGTTTGGGCACCCTGCAGAATTTATAGCATGTACTGCCCCCTTTGCCAAGCTGAGACCTGCCAGTGTCATGGATTGTTCTCAATCATCGTCTGGGAAGACCAGGTGATGTCAATCTCAAAGGTTTTAAATGCCCTGACTCATCTGACCTTGCCCCAACAATCAGCACCATGGGTTCTTCTAAGCCGTTGTCTAGAAAACTGAAACTGAAAATAGTTGACGCTCACAAAGCTGGAGAAGGCTATAAGAAGATAGCAAAGCGTTTTCAGATGTCAATATCCTCTGTTCGGAATGTAATTAAGAAATGGCAGTCATCAGGAACAGTGGAAGTTAAAGCAAGATCTGGAAGACCAAGAAAAATATCAGACAGAACAGCTCGCAGGATTGTGAGAAAAACAATTGAAAACCCACGTTTGACTGCATGATCCCTCCAGAAAGATCTGGCAGACACTGGAGTTGTGGTCACTATTCCACTATAAAGAGATACTTGTACAAATATGGTCTTCATGGAAGAGTCATCAGAAGAAAACCTCTTCTATGTCCTCACCACAAAAATCATCGTTTGAACTTTGCAAATGAACATATAGACAAGCCTGATGCATTTTGGAAACAAGTTCTGTGGACCGATGAGGTTAAAACTGAACTTTTTGGCCGGAATGAGCAAAGGTACGTTTGGAGAAGAAGGGGCACAGAATTTAATGAAAAGAACCTCTGTCCAACTGTGAAGCATGGGGTTGGATCAATCATGCTTTGGGGTTGTGTTGCAGCCAGTGGCACAGGGAACATCTCACGAGTAGAAGGAAAAATGGATTCAATAAAATTTCAGCCAATTTTGGATGGTAACTTGATGCCATCTGTGAAAAAGCTGAAGTTAAAGAGAGGATGGCTTCTACAAATGGATAATGATCCTAAACACACCTCGAAATCCACGGGGGATTACATCAAGAGGCGTAAACTGAAGGTTTTGCCATGGCCTTCACAATCTCCTGACCTCAACATCATTGAAAATCTATGGATAGACCTTAAAAGAGCCGTGCGTGACAGACAGCCCAGAAATCTCAAAGAACTGGAAGACTTTTGTAAGGAAGAATGGGCAAAGATACCTCAAACAAGAACTGAAAGACTCTTGGCTGGCTACAAAAAGCGTTTACAAGCTGTGATACTTGCCAAAGGGGGCAGTACAAGATATTAACTCTGCAGGGGGCCCAAACTTTTGCAGACGCCATTTTTTTGTTTTCTGTTATTTTGAAAGTGTAAATGATGGAAATAAAATCTAACTTTTGTTGACATATTATAAGAATGTCTAATCTGTAATTTGATGTCTTTTGGAGATTTTTCCATCTTTCCTTGGCTTCTTTATGCACATTAATACACATTTTTAGCTGGGGTGCCCAAACTTTCCATCCCCACTGTATGCATGTACATGTATGTATGTGTGTGTATGTATGTATGTATATATATTTGTGGCTCAGCAGCATATTTTTACCGCCATCCAAGGAGTCATTGCCAGGTTATTCCATACTATTATCTGATGGTGATGTTCTGGGAAGTGATTTGGATTAATGCGAATCCCTCCTTGGCTGTGATCTCTGGGCGGGTGTATTATCGGTGGCGGCACATTGCCGGGTGTCCTACTTTACATCAGATAATCGCTTCCCTGCCTGTCAGGATGGTGATAAATGGGTCAGATACCTTCATACATACGGCTCAGGCTTGGTGGAGGCAGACGCTGCGCCCTGATTGATTGCTCCTGTGAGGTTAATTCTCGGTGAGACGTGTATTTCTCCCGGTATGCGGGGTGGTGCGACCCTTTCTCCCGGTATGCGGGGTGGTGCGACCCTTTCTCCCGGTATGCAGGGTGGTGCGACCCTTTCTCCCGCTATGCGGGGTGGTGCGACCCTTTCTCCCGGTATGCGGGGTGGTGCGACCCTTTCTCCCGCTATGCGGGGTGGTGCGACCCTTTCTCCCGCTATGCGGGGTGGTGCGACCCTTTCTCCCGCTATGCGGGGTGGTGCGACCCTTTCTCCCGCTATGCGGGGTGGTGCGACCCTTTCTCCCGCTATGCGGGGCGGTGCGACCCTTTCTCTCCCGGTATGCGGGGCGGTGCGACCCTTTCTCTCCCGGTATGCGGGGTGGTGCGACCCTTTCTCTCCCGGTATGCGGGGTGGTGCGACCCTTTCTCTCCCGGTATGCGGGGTGGTGCGACCCTTTCTCTCCCGGTATGCGGGGTGGTGCGACCCTTTCTCTCCCGGTATGCGGGGTGGTGCGGCTTGAACAGTCTTCCTTTCATCTCGTTGGCTCAGATGTGTGAACCCATTACAGCTAAAATGAGCAAAAAGTTCACCATTCATGAATGTGTTCCTTCCTGTTCCCCTGGTCCTGACTAGAAGAGGGGGGAGCAGGAGGCACGTTCTTCATTTGTTTGACATGATGGACGAAGTACCTCCCCTCTAAGTCCTTTTTCATCCCTTGATGCTGTATGCATAAAGTCCTTAGGACGGAACACGTTGGGAGGAGCCTGCCCATCAACACTGCCATGATCTGCCCTGTGCGTAGACATGAGGTGACGGATACAAGGCGTGGGATTTTGAGCCCGAGTTCACTGATGCGGAGCGGAATTTGCAGCGTTTTCTGAGCGAATTCTGCACCACATTAGAATCGCACCCCGTTCATGCGAACCGCTGCGGGTGTGTATGTTAACACCCCAAAAGTGGTCCACAAAACGCGGTGCGATGTGCAGAATCGGATCGCATTGGTGTGAATACCTGTGTGATCCGATTCTAGTGTGGACCAAAAAGAGTCCTGCATGTTTTTGGTGCGGTGCGATTAGAGCCATACAAAATATACGACTCCAATCACATGTCATCCGCAGAGGAATGCGGTGCGGTTCCTGTGCGAATCACATGCGATATATTGCACCTCATATGTGGAAACCCGGGCTGAATGCTGTGCAAACCCATCAAAAATACACACGTGTTGCCTTTTTATGCATTTTTTTCTGTGGAAAACTCGCCCTAAATGTAGTAAAATTGCGGCAAAATCGTGCGTTTTTCGGCGGCTTTTTTTTTTTTTTTCTTATCTACATAATGCCAATTCACACTATTTTCGGCCGATGTATTTCATGTATCCCTAGGAATGGTGGGAGGTATTAAGCTGAAGGGATTTGACATTTAGTGCCCGATCTCACCGGTGCGATTTGGGAATTGAGATCACATCTAATGAATGTCAGTGTCTTTAACGTGTGCGATTTCTAACGTCCCGTCTGACCAAGTCAGAACCGCACATATGACCACTCCAATTGCAGGCATTAGGGTGCAAATTGCATGCCAAGTCGCACCCTATTGCTTCGCAATTAGAGCTGTCGTATCGGTGCGGTTCTGACTTGGTCAGTCGCACCGATTTCAAACATAGTCCGTGTTCTACTTTTGGTGAGATTTGCATCGACTTCTGCATCAGATGTCTTGCAAAAATCGCACCTGAAATTGTGCGACTTCACTTGATCTGAAAGTCGGGTTTGATGTGAAAGGGGGAGAAAGCAGTTAATTACTTTTTCAGAATTTTTTTTTTTTTTTTTTTTGCGATTTCACGTGCATTGAATGATGGAAAATCGCACTTCAAATTGCAAGAAATCATTGAAAAGCTTCACAAGTAGCAGAGTCTTCACAAATCGCACCTGAAATGACGCTGAAATTGCACACATCGCATGATTTTAAATCGCAGTGGTGTGACCGGTGACTTATGCCCAGTCATACCGGTGCGATTTGTGAGTTGAAATTGCATGTAATGAATGTGGATGTCGGTACACGTGCGATTTGCTGAGGCGCGATTTCTAAAGTAGTTCTTGCGTGGCTTTTTCTGCAGTTTTGTTGCGATTTTACATACATAGAATAGAATGGAAATCGCACCGCAAATCACAAGAAATCCTTGAAAATCTTCAAATAGCAGAAAGACTTTAGAAATCGCACCGCAAATCACAAGAAATCATTGAAAAGCTTCACAAGTCGCAATAAAGTCTTCATAAATCACGCTGAAATTGCGCGCGCGCACACCGCTCGATTTTAAATCGCAGCGGTGTGACCGGTGCGATTTGTGAGTTGAAATCGCATCTAATGAATGTGGATGGTGCGATTTCTAAAGTAGTTCTTGTGTGACGTTTTCTGCAGTTTTGCAATTTCACCTACATAGAATGGAAATCGCACCGAAAATCACAAGAAATCCTTGAAAATCTTCAAATCGCAGCAAAGTCTTCAGAAATCGCACCGCAAATCAGAAATCGCACCGCAAATCAGAAATTGCACCGCAAATCACAGATCCTTGAAAATCTTCAAACTGCAGCAAAGTCTTCAGAAATCGCACCGCATATCACAAGAAATCATTGAAAAGCTTCACAAGTCGCAATAAAGTCTTCATAAATCACACTGAAATTGCGCACACACGCCGCTCGATTTTTAAATCACAGCGGTGTGACCGGTGGCTTGGTGCCCAGTCCTACCGGTGCGATTTGTGAGTTGAAATCGCATCTAATGAATGTGGTTGAAGCGATTGGCTGCAGTGCGATTTCTAAAGTAGTTCTTGCGTGACTTTTTCTGCAGTTTTGCGATTTCACCTACATAGAATAGAATGGAAACCGCACCGCAAATCACAAGAAATCATTGAAAAGCTTCACAAGTCACAAAGTCTTCATAAATCCCACCTGAAATCACGCTGAAATTGCGCGCACATCACTCTATTTTAAATCGCAGCGGTGTGACGGGTGGCTTGGTGCCCAGTCATGTCGGTGCGATTTGTGAGTTGAAATCGAATGAATGTGGACGGTGCGATTTCTA
>NW_028319809.1:0-113389 GCF_062004578.1 Staurois parvus
CCGTGCGCGGCGTGATCCGTGCGCGGCGTGATCCGTGTGCGGCGTACAATATGTGGGGGGGAGGGGACAGGAAGGACACAGGACGGCAGAGGACAAATGACAAACATTTCCTTCCTGTGATTGGTGGACACACCCTGCGCTCCCCGGGAGGAAACCCCGCGATCTGAATCTCTCCAATTCCAGACAACCGGCGGGACGAATATTCCTGGAAATATCTGCAATGTATGGAATAGAAGGATTGGGGGGGAGGGGGGGACCGCGCCCTGCAGGGACTCCTCTGGTCCCCGGGAAGAAATTCAGACAACGGCCAAGGAAAGTGATAATCTGAGAGGAGAGTCCCGGAGCCAAGAATGGGGGCCATGAACTCTGGAGGACCCCATCAATGACCTCATCTACAGAGCACTGCCACCCCCTGCTGGTCACTTGTATGTAGTGCAAATCCCAACTGAGAGCCATGAAAAACCTCATCCACACAGCACTGCCACCCTCTGCTGGTTATCTGTGTGTAGTGCAACATCCCAACCAAGAGCCATGAAAAACCTCATCCACACAGCACTGCCACCCTCTGCTGGTTATCGGTGTGTAGTGCAACATCCCAACCGAGAGCCATGAAAAACCTCATCCACACAGCACTGCCACCCTCTGCTGGTCACCTGTATGTAGTGCAACATCCCAACCGAGAGCCATGAAAAACCTCATCCACAGAGCACTGCCACCCTCTGCTGGTCACCTGTGTGTAGTGCAGCATCCCAACCAAAACCACTGAGAGCCATGACTGACCTCATCTGCACAGCACTGCCACCTCCTGCTGGTCACCTGTGTGTAATACAACACCCTGATCCAAAACAGTGGGAGCCATGTATGACCTCATCTAGAAAGCTCTGCTTCCCCCTGCTGGTCACCTGTGTGTAATGCAGCATCCCAACCAAAACCACTGAGAGCCATGAAAAACCTCATCCACAGTACTGCCACCCCCTGCTGGTCATTTGTGTGTAATACAACACCCTGATCCAAACCAGTGGCAGCCATGAATGTCCTCATCTACAGAGCACTGCCACCTCCTGCTGGTCATCTGTATGGAATGCAGCATCCCAGCCAAAATCACAGAGCCATGAAAGTCCTCATCCACAGAGCGTTGCCACCCTCTGCTGGGCACTTGTGTGTAATGTAGCATCCTGACCAAAACTGCTAAGAGCTATGAATGACCTCATCCACAGAGCAATACTGCACCCTGCTGGTCACCTGTGTGTAATACAACACCCTGAGCTACAGAGCTCTGCCCGCCCTGCTGGTCACCTGGATGTAATGCAGCATCCAGACTCAATCCACCAATAGCCATGTATGACCTCATCCATAGAGCACTGCCGCCCCCTGCTGGTCACTTGTATATAATGCAGCATCCCAACCCAAACCACAGTCTCATGAATGGTCTCATCCACAAAGCGTTGCCACCCTCTGCTGGTCACTTGTGTGTAATGCAGCATTCCAACCGAAACCACTCAGAGACATAAATGGCCTCTTTCACAAAAGCACTACCACCCTCTGCTGGGCACTTGTGTGTAATACTCTACCCAGACCGACAGCCTGTTTTTTAGCAATACAGATTTATTATCAGAGCACAAAAGAGACAGAGCCCGGGGCGGGCCAGACAGCCAAGAGCCCGGGGCGGGCCAGACAGCCAAGAGCCCGGGGCGGGCCAGACAGCCAAGAGCCCGGGGCGGGCCAGACAGCCAAGAGCCCGGGGCGGGCCAGACAGCCAAGAGCCCGGGGCGGGCCAGACAGCCAAGAGCCCGGGGCGGGCCAGACAGACAAGAGCTCAGGGGGGCCAAAAAAAGGGGCCAAGAGCACAGGGGGGCCAAAAAAAGGGGCCAAGAGCACAGGAAAAAGAACCAAAGCACAAGAGAGAGCACACAGGCAAGAACGCATTAGAGAGCACAAGCACAACAACATAAGGGATGATGATCAAGAGCAGCGAGAGGCAAGAGTGCAAGAGAGCAGGAGAGCAGGAGGGGACGCGCGGGCAAGAGGGAGCGTGCCAGCAAGAGTGAGAGAGAGAGTGCTAGAACAAGCACAGGAGACAGAGCAAGACAAAAATGCAAGAAAAGGGGCAAGGAGCACAGGAAAAAGAACCACAGCCCAAGAGAGTGCAGGCAGGCAAGAGCGCAAGAGAGTGCACAAGCAGAGCAACATAAGGGATCATGAGCAAGAGCAGTGAGAGGCAAGAGGGCAAGAGCGCAGGAGGGGGCGCGCGGGCAAGAGCGCAGGAGGGGGCGCGCGGGCAAGAGCGCAGGAGGGGGCGCGCGGGCAAGAGCGCAGGAGGGGGCGCGCGGGCAAGAGCGCAGGAGGGGGGCGTGCGGGTAAATACACACACACGCCATTGTACATGTCTCCGATGCTCCTCAGCGCCCCCCACAGACACATCCACATACTACAGATGCACCAAGGAAGCTGCACTCGGTGGGTACCTGGATCCAGGTGGGTGAAGGAGCCAATCACGAAGTCCAGGGTGGAGACGGCCAATAGGAACAGGAGCAGCAGCTGCAGCCGGATGATCCACTTGACTCCAGCCAGGTTGATTCCCAGCAGTCCCAGCAGCACCGCCAGTGAGATGCCGCGCACGGCCCAGGTACTCTGCAGGTGGAGGAGGTCTGAGATGGACTCTGCGAAGCCGGTGATGTACATGGCGCCTGCAACACACTGAGGGACGGACGGCGTCACCATCCAGCACAACGTACACATGAATGTTCATAATATACCCATCAGGAGAGAACTGCGGGGGCTGCTGCTGACAACATTCATTGGAATATGCTAATTCCCTGGCTGCCATTCTGATCCACAGGCTTCAATCTTCCCACCCCTTTAGGACCGGGTGGCACATATACAGTATATGCGGTGTCTAGGAGGTGCCGTTTAACCCCGGGCGCTGTGTATATGTGGTATTGTGTTCGTGCGGGGAGGGCCCCCCCCGGTGTCTCTAATAATGATCGGGACCCGGGGGAACGGGATCCGGATCACATGATCGCTGCAACAGCCTCTGATTGGCTATCACAGGGATCACTCAATCTGTAGCCCACCCCTGTGTCTCTGTAGCCCTCTCCCTCTGTATGTATTCCTCCTCCCTAGAGGACACGGCTGCAAAAAAATTTGTTAAAATTCTAAAGATGAACCAGTTCAGGGCTTAGTCTAGTGTAGAGAGCGGGGCCGGGACAAGTGGGGGGGGGGGGGGGGGCAGGAGGGACGGCTGCCCTGGGAACTGTGGTATCATGTGAGGTGGGGGGGGGGGGCACCACAAGCAGATTGGAGGGATGGGATTGCTGTTGGGGGAGGGGGAATTTGGTGGCTGTCAAGGGGTAACAATTGTTCTAGGAGGGAAAATTTAGGGAGATGTGCTAGGAGTGTTGATTGGGGGGGGGGGGAGGATTTGTGCTAAGGGGGGGGATTTGGGGTGGTTGTGCTAGAAAACATTATATGAAGGGGGGGGGGGGGTATGTGTGCTAGGAGGGGAAATTTAGAGGGCAGGGGGATTTGCGCTAGGATGGGGAACTGAGCATTTATGCTGGGGGAGAAGGAATTGGAGTTTGAGGGGGGGATATGTGCTTCCCACAGGCTTCCATGGGAAAGGCGCGCCCCGCGGGCTTCCATGGGAAAGGCGCGCCCCGCGGGCTTCCATGGGAAAGGCGCGCCCCGCGGGCTTCCATGGGAAAGGCGCGCCCCACGGGCTTCCAGGGGAAAGGCGCGCCCCGCGGGCTTCCATGGGAAAGACGCGCCCCGCAGGCTGCCATGGGAAAACCGCGCCCCGCAGGCTGCCATGGGAAAACCGCGCCCCGCAGGCTGCCATGGGAAAACCACGCCCCGCAGGCTTCCATGGGGAAAACCGCACCCCGCAGGCTTCCATGGGGAAAACCGCGCCCCGCAGGCTTCCATGGGGAAAACCGCGCCCCGCAGGCTTCCATGGGGAAAACCGCGCCCCGCAGGCTTCCATGGGTAAACCGCGCCCTGCAGGCTTCCATGGGTAAACCGCACCCTGCAGGCTTTGATGGGAAAACGCCCCCCTATAGACTTCGATGGGAAAACGCCCCCCTATAGACTTCAATGGGAAAATGCCCCCCTATAGACTTCAATGGGAAAACGTCCCCCTATAGACTTCAATGGGAAAACGCCCCCCCTATAGACTTCAATGGGAAAACGCCCCCCTATAGACTTCAATGGGAAAACGCCCCCCTATAGACTTCAATGGGAAAACGCCCCCCCTATAGACTTCAATGGGAAAAACTCCTGTCTATAGCAATCCTATGTGAACTCTCATCTCCACACGCCACTGTAATCTATAACTTGCGATTCTGGAACGCACCGCCACAAACTCGCGCAGCACCCTTGTCAAAGTGGCCAATCGCATCGCGTGAAGTCCCGGGTGCTGACAAGCTACACTAAAGAAAAAAAAATGTCTCCTAACTTTTCTATTTAGCTGTTCCTAGAGTCAAAGCCGATTGGTCAAGTCCTGAATCATTTTATTATTTCTTCTGTTTAGTTTTCCATGAAGGGGAAGATTAGGGGACCCTGAGGCCCCCCTGAAGTCACATGACACATCTCAGACCCGGCACTGCGCGCGGCGTCTCCTCACCTGGCCGAATATGTAGAGGATCCCCACCGTTCCTCCGACCTTCCCCCCCAGGACGGTGGAGATCATGGAGTATACACCGCCACTGCCTATGCTGCACCGCTCACACACACCGATTCCCGATAACACCGTCACCAGGGCCACCAGGATGACAAAGGACACCAGGAAGATACCGAGAACGATGCCGGTGTTACCCTGCAAGGAGAGAAGGCATCAATGAGCCACAAATGACACAAAACGGACACAGAATTAAAAAAAATATTAAATACAAATAAATCGAGAAAATATAAAATATTTACAATGGGATCCTGCGGTGCCATTAGTGACATCTACAGCTGAGATTGGGTATTACAACAATCCGTGGTCACAGGAAGGCGTCTCTAGTGGTGGATTGGACCTCCAGCTGTTGCCAGAAAAGCCGAAAACCAAAAAAGTGCAGGAAATTATCTGGAAGGAATCCCCCCCTTCCCCCCCCATGCTGGATGATTACTATTGTGCATTTCCTGTATTTGTGGACAGACGTTCACCCTGCAAACCTCATTCAGCCTCATCTCAAAGGCGTTCTATTGGATGGAGATCCGGAGACTGTGCGCCCAATGAGAGTACATGAGGTCACTGCCACTGTGGGACCAGCTTGTTTGTCCTGAAGACCACGCTAGACTGACTGGTTCAGTTACTGGTCGTAGGCTGGTGGTTGTGTTGGGTGGGTTGGGAGATGTCCCTCCAGTTGGCTGTACCCAATGGTGGATATTGGCGGTAAATCCTCTTGGGGTTCGGGCCGCTGCCTTTCTGGTACGGCCTTAAGATCGTTTCCACACGTAGACTTGGAATAATAGGAAGGAAGGAGCGCCTGATGTCCCAAAGAAGGCACCATTGCTGGTAGATTAAGAGGCATTTATTGGGAATAATGACAAGTACATCAAACCCACGCATTCCGTTCCCTGAAGAAGGCGGAGTCTTTCCTCCGAAACACGTTGGTTTGATGAACCTGCCATTTTTCATAGATTGTTCCAGTTATGTATATGGCATTATCCTGCTGGAAGTAGCCACCAGAAAGGGTATAAGCTGCTACCACACAGGGAAGGAGGGGGGTAGGGGACATGGTCGATGACAATATTCGAGGTCCAAGAGGACATAGGACATCTTATGGAGAAGAAGAGGTACTGTAGGGGACAGCTCCGAAATGAAGACTGGGGGCAAAGTCAAACATTTAGCTCAGAGTTGGCCCCGCCCCTCAGAAGTATGCACGTGGGGGTAGGTGGGTGGTACTTCCTCCATGTTTCCCTCCTCATGTAGGTAACATAAGAGGCTTAAACCCCGGGGTGGGTTCTTCTGGGCTACACTAGGCACCTTGATCAGGGTCACTGGCCTGAATATGGGGTACCTTCACTGTGCCGTGTTCACCCGCTGCCCCAGGACAAGGCTGGGGCCGCTTTCAGGGATAACTCACCCTTAAGGTGGACCTCCAACTCAGAGACGACCATACACCATGTACACGTGAGCAATCAACTGGACTCCAGTTAACTCGTTTGCCCCCGTGTCAATGCACACCTCCCCCGTAACTTGCTGCAGCCTATGCCCGCTCCACCTGTCCAGCATAACTCTGAGGTCCCGCCGTGCACCTAGCCGGGACCTAGTGACTAGGCCATGTGCCTCCGCGGTGCTGATCTGCTCCTGTTGCTATGGGAGATGGACCACTCAGGGAGAGAGCACCGACAGCAACCCCCCCCCCCCCCACACTGCTAGAGGACATCACACCTGCCATAGGAACATGCTTCAGGTCGCTTGTTCTAGCCTACCCCTGGTAACCACTTGCTGTACTCCATAGCATGGTAACTCCTAAAGAACTGTCTTCATACCAGGGGTGGGACAAGGGGAGGCCGGGCGGGAGGAGTGAATGCTCTGGGCGCAATGGTTTCCTGTAGGGATGGGGGCACCTTCCTTCTGTTACAAGGCTGACAGGAGTAGTGACAATGGCATAACCACTCCTGTCAGGAGTGGTGAGGAGAGAGCCGAGAGGAGGTGCGGGCTGTGTTCGCTCTCCTTCTCCTTCCTGCCTCTTGTGGTGGGACTGCGTTGGGAAAACCGCACACATCCAGGTCAATGCTAAACCCAACTGACACTTCAGGAGCTGCAGAGTGATTCTGACAAGTGACTGCTGGGGGTTGACGCCACATTTTGGCACCTTTGCCCCAGGCACTGGTTGGCCAAATCTCGGCACTGCTTCATACCCCAAATGTGCCGTACTGACCCAAGCTGTGGAGGCTATGTGTAGTGTGCTGGATACTTTCATACAGCCCTTCGAATAACTTCAGACCGGGTATTACTACCAACCAAAGCCAACTGCCTGTCCCTAACCTAGTCCCCAACCTAGTCCCCGACTCGGGCTTGGCAGCTCCAACGTACCTGCACAGGTGACGTCCATGACAAGGAAACTCCATAGAGGCGGATCTCCAGAACTGGTGTCTTCAGGATGGACTGCAAGTCCCAGCGGTCCCTCTACATGAAGGCGGTGGCAGAGTCCAGCTGACCGGGCTCTCCCTGTAATAGCTGGAGATTACATGCTGTGGCTTGTCTGTGTCCTCTTCCCGTGCAGCCCCTCTGTGTGCAGAGCCTTCCCCCCTTTTATTTACAGCGCAGGGAGAGGGGCAGAGCTCAGAAAAGTGTGGGAATCGGGGTGAACTCCTCCCCTCCTGGCTGCGGCAGCGACTGTCTCACTAAACAGCATTTCAACCAGCTTACAGGTAGTGCAGCGTTACTGGACCTCAGGGGTGGTACAGGGGCCTCGGTCCTCAGAGGCGGTAGAGTGGTATCAGATCTCAGAAATCAGTACAGGGGTATCAGACCTCAGAGGCGGAACAGCGGTGTCAGACCTCAGAGACAGTAAAGGGGTACCTGACCTTAGGGGCAGTACAGTTCAGTCCTCAGGGGAGGCACAGTGCCATCACACCCCAAGGAGCAGAACCGTGCCGTCAGACCTCAGGGGGGGCACCGTGCCATCAGACCCCAGGGGCGGCACCGTGCCATCAGGCCTCAGGGGAGGCACCGTGCCATCAGGCCTCAGGGGAGGCACCGTGCCATCAGGCCTCAGGGGAGGCACCGTGCCATCAGGCCTCAGGGGAGGCACCGTGCCATCAGGCCTCAGGGGAGGCACCGTGCCATCAGGCCTCAGGGGCGGCACCGTGCCATCAGGCCTCAGGGGCGGCACCGTGCCATCAGGCCTCAGGGGCGGCACCGTGCCATCAGGCCTCAGGGGCGGCACCGTGCCATCAGGCCTCAGGGGCGGCACCGTGCCATCAGGCCTCAGGGGCGGCACCGTGCCATCAGGCCTCAGGGGCGGCACCGTGCCATCAGACCTCAGGCGAGGCACCGTGCCATCAGACCTCAGGCGAGGCACCGTGCCATCAGACCTCAGGCGAGGCACCGTGCCATCAGACCTCAGGCGAGGCACCGTGCCATCAGTCCTCAGGGGCGGCACCGTGCCATCAGTCCTCAGGGGCGGCACCGTGCCATCAGTCCTCAGGGGCGGCACCGTGCCATCAGTCCTCAGGGGCGGCACCGTGCCATCAGTCCTCAGGGGCGGCACCGTGCCATCAGTCCTCAGGGGCGGCACCGTGCCATCAGTCCTCAGGGGGCGGCACCGTGCCATCAGTCCTCAGGGGCGGCACCGTGCCATCAGTCCTCAGGGGCGGCACCGTGCCATCAGACCTCAGGCGAGGCACCGTGCCATCAGACCTCAGGCGAGGCACCGTGCCATCAGACCTCAGGCGAGGCACCGTGCCATCAGACCTCAGGCGAGGCACCGTGCCATCAGACCTCAGGCGAGGCACCGTGCCATCAGACCTCAGGCGAGGCACCGTGCCATCAGACCTCAGGCGAGGCACCGTGCCATCAGACCTCAGGCGAGGCACCGTGCCATCAGTCCTCAGGGGCGGCACCGTGCCATCAGTCCTCAGGGGCGGCACCGTGCCATCAGTCCTCAGGGGCGGCACCGTGCCATCAGCCCTCAGGGGCGGCACCGCGCCATCAGCCCTCAGGGGCGGCACCGCGCCATCAGCCCTCAGGGGCGGCACCGCGCCATCAGCCCTCAGGGGGCGGCACGGCGCCATCAGCCCTCAGGGGCGGCAACGCGCCATCAGCCCTCAGGGGAGGCAACGCGCCATCAGCCCTCAGGGGAGGCAACACGCCATCAGCCCTCAGGGGCGGTACATTATTATCACAGCAGAATCATTATTAATATACAAGTTTTATCATCCATGTGGCCCCCAGACAGTTCAGCCGGCAGAGACGCCCACAAGACGACACTCACCACCAGCCAGCCGGTCCGGAGAAATAAAACCACTCCAAAAATATTGATCATACAGGAAGTGAAGACGCCGTCCCACGTCCCAAAGAGGACCGGTTCCCAGACAAACAGCTGGATCTTCCACCAGGGCTGAGACTGCAGCTGTGACACCTAGACAAGGAAAACAAGGAGACACGTGAGCCAACATCCAATGTCCGGGTGAGAGTGGGGGAGGGGTGGGGGACCTGAGTGGGTGGGAGAAGATTAGGGGGACTAGAATGTCCCATCCAAGAACCACAAGGGGAGTCAGACCTCAACAAGTAGAAAGACGAACACTATGATGTCACTTCCAAAGTCCCGACCCCTGAGGTCCCAACCTACCTTCTCCTCCAGCACTATCGGGGCCCCTATGCGGGTTACAGGACCTGGAAGGGGATACAATGTCACACATGGAGAGGAGAACTCAGCTGGACGGGCCAGATGGAGGTTTTTGTGGGAATTTGGGGGCCCCCGGGTTAAACATTTCTCATGACCAATAAGGAGACAGAGTGCGCCAATGGGAACAAACGATCTATTCCCACCGAATATGAAGGAAAGACACGGACGGAAAGGGCCACCTTGGCTCCGCCTACCTGGGCATCCTCATGGAAGAGGTCGGTGATATTTCCATTCTCCGCCATATTCCTGTTCAGTGGGACGGGTTTGATTCTACCGTTCATGTTGGGATCTTGTGGTGATGATGTCACGATGATGTCACCTGTAGAGAGTCATGTGACCAGTCCATCCAGGCCGCAGCGCCCCGTCCTGCCTCATGATGATGCTACAATGTAACAGAAGAAATGATACAACTTGCTGATTGGTGGAACATTGTATGAGCGGGATACCCGATGTTACAGGATGAGGGAGGGTGTATGGAGAGCCAATCCAGATCCGGACAGAATACGCCATCTGGGTCCGGTCCAGGAAAGTTCCCTTTACTTCCTCTTACAGAGTCCAAACAGGAAGCGAGAAATTCCCCTCTTACACAGTTCACACAGCAACAGGTGTCCCCATTAGAAGACTTCCTGTTCTGGTGACAACTTCAAACCTGAACATGACAACTGAAACAGACTTTTTACATCCTTGCTGACCCATATTTCCTTTCCTTATAACATTTATAGATTTCAAGTGTCTCCCTCTGCTGGATATTCAGAGGTCACTGCAGTCACTCGGCCCCTCCATCCATCAACGTTCGCCATGTAGAGCGCCTGCTATAGGCCATGACAGGAACACCTACCCTGAGGGAGAGGAACAGCAAAGTGCAATCACTGCGCAGGAGAGGATATACCCATCCTGTGTGCAGATAAAAGGAATATAATCCCCCCCCATTACACACGGTGCCCAGGGGGGCTCTTCACCTTCCAACATACCGACTGACCATTGGCTGCAGCAGGAACACCACAGAAGGGGCCAAAACCTGCAGTCTGCAGATCATGGTGGGGGGGGGGGGTGCACACAGCAAGGGGGGGGTGCAGTGGGGACAAGCACACCGGGAGGGGTGTAGGGGGGGCACGCACACTGGGAGGGGGTATGCAGGGGGGGACACACACCGGGAGGGGTGCAGGGGGGAACACGCACCGGGAGGGGGTACGGGGGGACACGCACGGGGGGAGAGAGTGTGCAGGGGGGGACACGCATGGGGGGAGAGTGTGCAGGGGGACACACGCACCAGGAGGGGTGCAGGGGGGACACGCACCGGAGGGGACACGCATGGGGGGGTACGGGGGGGCACGCATGGGGTCTGTATACGGAGAACACACCTCCATGTGGACACATTTCCCCCCTCACCAACCTGGAATGTCTCCCAGTACAGGGGGGGGGGGGGGGGGGTGTGCAGCGGGGGGGGGGGGGGGAGGCAGACACACGCAGGAGAGGGGGCGCAAGGGGGGACACTCATGGGGTCTGCATATGGGGAACACATCTCCATGTGGACACATCCCCCCCCCCCCCATCCCGCTCTCACCGACCTCCTTCCTGGAATGTCTCCCAGTCCGGTGAGAGTTGCGGCACCTGTCCCGCCGGTCGCCCCGTCTGACACAATGACAGCTGGAATCCAATCCTCCGCCTGGAAAGGGTTAATGAGAGTAAACTTGATAGCGCCAGAGCCTCCGCCCGCCTTCTACTTCCTCCTCGTATCCGGGACCAATGAGGGGTCACCGACATTCCACCGCCCCACCCTGATGTCTCTCACTTCCTGTGGTGTCTCCGGTACAGGAAGTGCAGGGAAATCTTCCCACTGGAGACAGGAGGAGGAACCATCCGGCAGATCACAAACTGCTCTGGGTGACAGCCCAAATACCCAACAAATACCCCCAATTCCTGACAGACATCTCCAGTCTTCAACAGACACCCCCAATCAGGACAGATACTCCAAACCCTAAAGGGATACTCCCAATCCTCCCCCCAAAAGATACCCCCAATTATGGAGAGATACCTCCAATACCCAACAGATAACCCAAACCCTGAGAGATACCCCCAACACCCAACAAATACCCCCTATTCCTGACAAACACACATTAAGTCTCCAACAGACACCCCCAATCCATGACAGATACTCCAAACCCTAAAGGAATACCCCCAATCCCCGACAGATACTCTAAACCCTGAGGGATACCCCCAATTATGGAGATACACTTCCAATACCCAACAGATAACCCAAACCCTGAGAGATATCCCCAATACCCAACAAAAACCCCCAATTCCTAACAGACACCCCCAGTCTTCAACAGACGTCCCACAATCCATGCGAGATACCTCCAATCACTGACACATATCCCCAAACCCTAAGAGGTGCCTCCACTCGCCAACAGATATCCCACACCATGAGAGATACCCCCAACACCCAACAAATACCCCCTATTCCTGACACACACACCAAGTCTCCAACAGACACCCCCAATCCATGACAGATACTCCAAACCCAAAAGGGATACTCCCAGTCCTCCCCCCAAAAGATACCCCCATTATGGAGAGATACCTCCAATGCCCAACAGATACCCAAACCCTGAGAGATAGCCCAAATACCCCCAATTCCTGACACACACATTGAGTCTCCAACAGACACCCCCAATCCATGATAGATACTCCAAACCCTAAAGGGATACCCCTAATCCCCAACAGATAACCCACATCCTGAGAGATACCCCCAATACCCAACAAATACCCCCAATTCCTAACAGACATCTCCATACAATGTACAGGGGGAAATAATATACAGGGGGGGGGGGTATACAATGTACAGGGGGATACAATGTACAGGGGGATATAATATACAGGGGGGGTATACAATGTACAGGGTATATAATATACAGGGGGGGTATACAATGTACAGGGGTATATAATATACAGGGGGGTGTATACAATGTACAGGGGTATATAATATACAGGGGGGGTGTATACAATGTAGAGGGGTATATAATATACAGGGGGGGGTATACAATGTACAGGGGTATATAATATACAGGGGGGGGTATACAATGTACAGGGGTATATAATATACAGGGGGGGTGTATACAATGTAGAGGGGTATATAATATACAGGGGGGGTATACAATGTACAGGGGTATATAATATACAGGGGGGTGTATACAATGTACAGGGGTATATAATATACAGGGGGGGTGTATACAATGTAGAGGGGTATATAATATACGGGTGGGGTGTATACAATGTACAGGGGTATATAATATACAGGGGGGGTGTATACAATGTACAGGGGTATATAATATACAGGGGGGGTGTATACAATGTAGAGGGGTATATAATATACGGGTGGGGTGTATACAATGTACAGGGGTATATAATATACAGGGGGGGTGTATACAATGTACAGGGGTATATAATATACAGGGGGGGTGTATACAATGTAGAGGGGTATATAATATACGGGTGGGGTGTATACAATGTACAGGGGTATATAATATACAGGGGGGTATACAATGTACAGGGGTATATACAATGTACAGGGGTATATAATATACGGGGGGGGTATACAATGTACAGGGGGATATAATATACGGGGGGGTATACAATGTACAGGGGGATATAATATACAGGGGGGGTATATACAATGTACAGGGGGATATAATATACAGGGGGGGTATACAATGTACAGGGGTATATAATATACGGGGGGGGTATACAATGTACAGGGTATATAATATACGGGGGGGGTATACACAGTATAGATGGCTGTATACATCCCGGTACACCGGATCCCCGACCGCCTCTCACTCACCGACTCCTCCGACTCTCTCCCGGTCTCCGCTCGGTCCGCTACGTCACCTGAGCCACGTGTGACTTGCCCGGCCCCGCCCCCTGTCACACCTGGCCCCGCCCTCTACTGCCCGCATGATAAAAAGTATCCGACAAACATCGCTCCGCTCTGATCCGACAATGTGGTCGGCGTCGCTCTATTCCTGTCATACATGGATAGACCTCCCTCTCCTCCTGTTGGACCCCCCATAGACCTCTCTCCCTCTCCTCCTGTTGGACCCCCCATAGACCTCTCTCCCTCTCCTCCTGTTGGACCCCCCATAGACCTCTCTCCCTCTCCTCCTGTTGGACCCCCCCCACCCCCATAGACCGCTCTCCTCCTCCTGATGGAACCCCCCCATAGATTTCTCTTCCCCCCATAGATCTCTCTCCCAATCCTCCCCCTGATGGAACCCCCCCATATATCTCTTTCCCCCCAATAGATCTCTCTCCCATTCCTCCCCCTGATGGAACCCCCCCATAGATCTCTTTCCCCCCAATAGATCTCTCTCCCAATCCTCCCCCTGATGGAACCCCCCCATATATCTCTTTCCCCCCAATAGATCTCTCTCCCATTCCTCCCCCTGATGGAACCCCCCCATAGATCGCATCCCCTCCCCCATTCCTCCCCCTGATGGACCGCCCATAGATCTCATCCCCTCTCTCTTCCCCCCCATAGATCTCTCTCTCATTCCTCCCCCTGATGGAACCCCCCATAGACCTCTCTTCCCCCCCATAGATCTCTCTCTCATTCCTCCCCCTGATGGAACCCCCCATAGACCTCTCTTCCCCCCCATAGATCTCTCTCTCATTCCTCCCCCTGATGGACCCCCCCCAATAGATCTCTCTCCCGCACCTCCTTCTGATGGACACCCCCCCAGTTGGTGTTGGACATTTTCTCAGTATGATGACCCCCCCTCACCCCTCAGCTGTACTCTGGTATTTCTGGATCTGCAGGTTTGGGTGGACAGCCAAGCCTGGGGGGGGGGGGGAATACATATTTCCTGCAGAAGCTGAGGGGGTGGGGGGGTTATTATGTCTGGCTCTGGGGTGACAACAGGTAAAATACCCCAAATGACCCCCCCCCCCCCCCGGGGGATGTAAATGGTGCTGAGGGGTCACCAGCGTCAGATTTCGGTTCCGTCTCTTACCGGCCGCGTCGTCTGATTTCTATTAAAGTAGAACTCTGGGCAAAACTATTTTTTCCATTTTGGATGGAGTAAGGGGGGGGGGGGGGGTTAGACCCCAATCAGATTATTTGTTGCCCTCTTTGTCCCCATTGGAGAGATTTACCTTCACTCCCCCCAGGTCACCAGAACCAGTGTCCCCGCTGGAAGATTTCCCCTCTGTTACTCTTCTGGGGACACCGAAATGTGGGATTATCTTTTACTTTCAGTGATAACAGGACAAATAGAGAGGGGGGGCGCTCCCTACCGGGGGGCACGGACACTGATACAAACCTGACAGGGGGTCTCACCCCCCCCCCCTCCATCCAACACTGACAGGGGGTCTCACCCCTCCTCCATCCAACACTGACAGGGGGCCACATCCCCACCCCTCCATCCAACACTGACAGGGGGTCTCACCTCTCCCCCTCCATCCAACACTGACAGGGGGTCTCACCTCTCCCCCTCCATCCAACACTGACAGGGGGTCTCACCCCTCCCCTCCATCCAACACTGACAGGGGGTCTCACCCCCCCCCTCCATCCAACACTGACAGGGAGCTCACCCCTCCCCCTCCATCCAACACTGACAGGGGGCCACATCCCCACCCCTCCATCCAACACTGACATGGGGTCTCACCCCTCCCCCTCCATCCAACACTGACAGGGAGTCTTACCCCTCCCCCCTCCATCCAACACTGACAGGGGGTCTCACCCCTCCTCCTCCATCCAACACTGACAGGGGGTCTCACCCCTCCTCCTCCATCCAACACTGACAGGGAGTCTCACCCCTCCCCCCTCCTTCCAACACTGACGGGGTCTCATCCCTCCCCCTCCATCTAACACTGACAGGGGGTCTCATCCCTCCCCCTCCATCTAACACTGACAGGGGGTCTCATCCCTCCCCCCTCCATCCAACACTGACAGGGGGTCTTACCCCTCCCCCTCCATCCAACTCTAACAGGGGGTCTCATCCCTCCCCCTCCATCCAACACTGACAGGGGGTCTTACCCCTCTCCCTCTATCCAACACTGAAAGGGGGTCTCATCCCTTCCCCCTCCATCCAACACTGACAGGGGGTCTCACCCCTCCATCCAACACTGACAGGGGGTTTCATCCCTCTCCCTCCAACACTGACAGGGGGTCTCATCCCTCCCCCCTCCATCCAACACTGACAGGGGGTCTTACCCCTCCCCCTCCATCCAACACTGAAAGGGGGTCTCATCCCTTCCTCCTCCATCCAACACTGACAGGAGGTCTCATCCCTCCCCCTCCATCCAACACTGACAGGGGGTCTCACCCCTCCCCCTCCATCCAACACTGACAGGGGGTCTCATCCCTCCCCCTCCATCCAACACTGACAGGGGGTCTCACCCCCCCCCCCCCCTCCATCCAACACTGACAGGGAGCTCACCCCTCCCCCTCCATCCAACACTGACAGGGGGCCACATCCCCACCCCTCCATCCAACACTGACAGGGGGTCTCACCCCTCCCCCTCCATCCAACACTGACAGGGAGTCTTACCCCTCCCCCCTCCATCCAACACTGACAGGGGGTCTCACCCCTCCTCCTCCATCCAACACTGACAGGGGGTCTCACCCCTCCTCCTCCATCCAACACTGACAGGGAGTCTCACCCCTCCCCCCTCCTTCCAACACTGACGGGGTCTCATCCCTCCCCCTCCATCTAACACTGACAGGGGGTCTCATCCCTCCCCCTCCATCTAACACTGACAGGGGGTCTCATCCCTCCCCCCTCCATCCAACACTGACAGGGGGTCTTACCCCTCCCCCTCCATCCAACTCTAACAGGGGGTCTCATCCCTCCCCCTCCATCCAACACTGACAGGGGGTCTTACCCCTCTCCCTCTATCCAACACTGAAAGGGGGTCTCATCCCTTCCCCCTCCATCCAACACTGACAGGGGGTCTCACCCCTCCCCCCTCCATCCAACACTGACAGGGGGTTTCATCCCTCTCCCTCCAACACTGACAGGGGGTCTCATCCCTCCCCCCTCCATCCAACACTGACAGGGGGTCTTACCCCTCCCCCTCCATCCAACACTGAAAGGGGGTCTCATCCCTTCCTCCTCCATCCAACACTGACAGGAGGTCTCATCCCTCCCCCTCCATCCAACACTGACAGGGGGTCTCACCCCTCCCCCTCCATCCAACACTGACAGGGGGTCTCATCCCTCCCCCTCCATCCAACACTGACAGGGGGTCTCCCCCCTCCATCCAACACTGACAGGGAGTCTCACCCCTCCATCCAACACTGACAGGGGGTCTCACCCCTCCCCCTCCATCCAACACTGACAGGGGGTCTCACCCCTCCTCCTCCATCCAACACTGACAGGGAGTCTCACCCCTCCCCCCTCCATCCAACACTGACGGGGTCTCACCCCTTCTCCTCCATCCAACACTGACAGGGGGTCTCACCCCTCCTCCTCCATCCAACACTGACAGGGAGTCTCCCCCCTCCCCCCTCCATCCAACACTGACAGGGGGTCTCACCCCTCCTCCTCCATCCAACACTGACAGGGGGTCTCACCCCTCCCCCTCCATCCAACACTGACAGGGGGTCTCACCCCTCCTCCTCCATCCAACACTGACAGGGGGTCTCACCCCTCCTCCTCCATCCAACACTGACAGGGGGTCTCACCCCTCCCCCTCCATCCAACACTGACAGGGGGTCTCACCCCTCCTCCTCCATCCAACACTGACAGGGGGTCTCACCCCTTCCCCTCCATCCAACACTGACAGGGGGTCTTACCCCTCCCCCTCCATCCAACACTGACAGGGGGTCTTACCCCTCCCCCTCCATCCAACACTGACAGGGGGTCTCACCCCTCCTCCTCCATCCAACACTGACAGGGGGTCTCACCCCTCCTCCTCCATCCAACACTGACAGGGGGTCTCACCCCTTCCCCCTCCATCCAACACTGACAGGGGGTCTCACCCCTCCCCCTCCATCCAACACTGACAGGGGGTCTTACCCCTCCCCCTCCATCCACCACTGACAGGGGGTCTCATCCCTCTCCTTTAGTTATGCTTTACTGCAACCGGAAATAAAGCCGATTTCAGTCCCCTGCCTTCCTCTCTCCGGTCATCGCTGTCCCCTGCCTTCCTCTCTCCGGTCATCGCTGTCCCCTGCCTTCCTCTCTCCGGTCATCGCTGTCTCCTGCCTTCCTCTCTCCGGTCATCGCTGTCCCCTGCCTTCCTCTCTCCGGTCATCGCTGTCCCCTGCCTTCCTCTCTCCGGTCATCGCTGTCCCCTGCCTTCCTCTCTCCGGTCATCGCTGTCCCCTGCCTTCATCTCTCCGGTCATCGCTGTCTCCTGCCTTCCTCTCTCCGGTCATCGCTGTCCCCTGCCTTCCTCTCTCCGGTCATCACTGTCCCCTGCTTTCCGCTCTCCACGCTGCCTTGAGTATGACAGTGGCAGAGGCCAGGGGGAAGGAAGGCTCCTAAGTGGTGGGACCGCTGGTCCTGCTGGGACAGTGGCTCAGTCCGGATCCAGACCGCGGTCCGCCATTTAGTGATACCTGTCCTAGGCTATGGGGCTGTGTGTTTCTATTGATGCCCACAGTGCAGGGAGACACAGCCCTAGTCCCTGTATTCAAGGGGGATTTCATAGGACGCTGCAAAAGAAAGGAGCCACCCTGGGACCGGAAAACGTGGGGTGGAGGTCATGTGACCGGGGGGGGGATGTGGGGGGGGGGGGGTCATGTGACCGGGGGGAAACCGTGGGGTGGAGGTCATGTGACCGGCCCATTGTGGCAAAGGGTTAAAAGATGCAGAAGCTGCATACTCAGTAAGGTGTTCAATCAGCCGCTGAGGGCGTGACATCACTTTAAAGCGCAGACAAGGTTTCCCTTTATTTCCTGTCTCCGTGACACCAGTACAGGAAATGGATTTTTCGGTTGTCACCGGAACAAGAAAGAGATGATGAAAACATTGTGAGAAGTTCTCTCCCCCTCCCCCGTGTCTGAGTCGGTTCCCATCGCAGATATTTTATTTATTTTATGTATGGCGGAGTTTGGCTTTAAACATCGGGATGGTCAGAATGAGATGCAGGCGGCTCCTCCGGGGCCTCAATTTTTTCAGTTCTGGGTGGAGTGCTCCTTTAATTGCAACCGTCATTTCTGACTTGCTTACACCTGAAGTCGGAGTGATACATTTACTCACCTCCAAGTAGCCAATCACATTCACAGTAAGAGAACGCAGGGGGCTCCTGTGATTGGATGATTGAGGTGGTCACCCCTGCACTGCCAGGATATGGGAAGGTTCCTCCGGCGCAGGATCTCGGCACACGTTGGGTAAACATTTGTTTAGTGAGTCCAGTGACTGCAGAGGAGGAATGTCTCCACCCAGAGCAGAAGATGGAGCTTTGGGTGGAGCTCAACTGGATAGCATTCCCATGTAGTCATCGGTGGGTCACAGGTGGGCAACACCTACATAACGGTAGTAGGGGATGGCACTGCCTGGTCACTGGCTGGGTTTGAGGTGGTCAGTGGGTGGAGTCAACTGTGTTTTTGCGGACCAGGACTGAAATGTTGGTAATTTTGGCTCATAATGAAGCCGCAACGCTTTACCATACATGGCGCCTTCACCAAACAAAGTCCCTTTACCATACATGGCGCCTTCACCAAACAAAGTCCCTTTACCATACATGGCGCCTTCACCAAACAAAGTCCCTTTACCATACATGGCGCCTTCACCAAACAAAGTCCCTTTACCATACATGGCGCCTTCACCAAACAAAGTCCCTTTACCATACATGGCGCCTTCACCAAACAAAGTCCCTTTACCATACATGGCGCCTTCACCAAACAAAGTCCCTGTACCATACATGGCACCTTCACCAAACTAAGTCCCTTTACCATACATGGCGCCTTCACCAAACAAAGTCCCTTTACCACACATAGCGCCTTCACCAAACAAAGTCCCTTTACCATACATGGCGCCTTCACCAAACTAAGTCCCTTTACCATACATGGCGCCTTCACCAAACAAAGTCCCTTTACCATACATGGCGCCTTCACCAAACAAAGTCCCTTTACCATACATGGCGCCTTCACCAAACTAAGTCCCTTTACCACACATGGCGCCTTCACCAAACAAAGTCCCTTTACCATACATGGCGCCTTCACCAAACAAAGTCCCTTTACCATACATGGCGCCTTCACCAAACAAAGTCCCTTTACCATACATGGCGCCTTCACCAAACAAAGTCCCTTTACCATACATGGCGCCTTCACCAAACAAAGTCCCTTTACCATACATGGCGCCTTCACCAAACAAAGTCCCTTTACCATACATGGCGCCTTCACCAAACAAAGTCCCTTTACCATACATGGCGCCTTCACCAAACAAAGTCCCTTTACCATACATGGCGCCTTCACCAAACTAAGTCCCTTTACCATACATGGCGCCTTCACCAAACAAAGTCCCTGTACCATACATGGCGCCTTCACCAAACAAAGTCCCTGTACCATACATGGCACCTTCACCAAACAAAGTCCCTTTACCATACATGGCGCCTTCACCAAACAAAGTCCCTTTACCATACATGGCACCTTCACCAAACAAAGTCCCTTTACCATACATGGCACCTTCACCAAACAAAGTCCCTTTACCATACACGGCGCCTTCACCAAAGTCCCTGTACCATACATGGCGCCTTCACCAAACAAAGTCCCTTTACCATACACGGCGCCTTCATCAAACAAAGTCCCTTTACCATACATGGCGCCTTCACCAAACAAAGTCCCTGTACCATACATGGCTTTTCCATACATGGCATCTTTGCCATACATGGCATCTTCTCCATACATGGTATCTTCACCATACATGGCATTCTCTTCATACATGGTATCTTCTCCATACATGGTATCTTTTCCATACATGGCATCCTCTCCATACATGGCCTCTCCACACATGGCATCTTCTCCATACATGGTATCTTCACCATACATGGCATCCTCTCCATACATGGTATCTTCTCCATACATGGTATCTTTTCCATACATGGCATCCTCTCCATACATGGCATCCTCTCTATACATGGCCTCTCCATACATGGTATCTCCTCCATACATGGTATCTTCGCCATACATGGTATCTTCTCCATACATGGTATCTTCACCATACATGGTATCTTCTCCATACATGGCATCTTCTCCATACATGGCATCTTCTGCACACATGGAATATTTTCCATACATGGCATCTTCTCCATACGTGGTATCTTCTCCATACATGGTATCTTCTCCACACATGGTATCTTCTCCACACATGGCATCTTCTCCACACATGGCATCTTATCCATACATGGTATCTTCTCCATACATGGTATCTTCACCATACATGGTATCTTCACCATACATGGCATCTTCTCCACACATGGCATCTTCTCCACACATGGCATATTCTCCACACATGGTATCTTCTCCACACATGGTATCTTCTCTACACATGGCATCTTCTCCATACATGGCATATTCTCCATACATGGCATCTTCTCCACACATGGCATCTTCTCCACACATGGCATCTTCTCCACACATGGTATCTTCTCCACACATGGCATCTTCTCCACACATGGTATCTTCTCCACACATGGCATCTTCTCCATACATGGCATATTCTCCATACATGGCATCCTCTCCATACATGGTATCTTCTCCATACATGGCATCTTCTCCATACATGTCATCCTCTCCATACATGGCATCCTCTCCATACATGGCATCTTCTCCATACATGTCATCCTCTCCATACATGGCATCTTCTCCATACATGTCATCCTCTCCATACATGGTATCCTCTCCATACATGGTATCTTCTCCATACACGGTATCTTTACCATACATGGCATCTTCTCCATACATGGCATCTTCTCCATACATGTCATCCTCTCCATACATGGCATCCTCTCCATACATGGCATCTTCTCCATACATGTCATCCTCTCCATACATGGCATCTTCTCCATACATGGCATCCTCTCCATACATGTCATCCTCTCCATACATGTCATCCTCTCCATACATGGCATATTCTCCATACATGGCATCATCTCCATACATGGCATCCTCTCCATACATGGTATCTTTACCATACACGGAGTCTTTGCTATACATAGAGGAAGATTTCCTAAAACTGGAGCCCTCAGAATCGGGTGCAGCTGTACACGGGAGCCAATCAGCTTCTACCTTCAGCTTGTTCAATGAAGCTTTGACAATAAGACCTGGAAGCTGATTGGTTTCCATGCAGAGTCGCCCCGGATTCTGTCTGCTCAAGTTTTTGTAAAATCTCCTACACAGCGTCTTCACCAGTCATGGCGTCTTCACCAGTCATGACGTCTTCACCAGTCATGGCGTCTTCACCAGTCATGGCGTCTTCACCAGTCATGACGTCTTCACCAGTCATGGCGTCTTCACCAGTCATGATGTCTTCACCAGTCATGGCGTCTTCACCAGTCATGGCGTCTTCACCAGTCATGGCGTCTTCACCAGTCATGGCGTCTTCACCAGTCATGACGTCTTCACCAGTCATGGCGTCTTCACCAGTCATGATGTCTTCACCAGTCATGGCGTCTTCACCAGTCATGGCGTCTTCACCAGTCATGGCGTCTTCACCAGTCATGACGTCTTCACCATTCATGGCGTCTTCACCAGTCATGATGTCTTCACCAGTCATGGCGTCTTCACCAGTCATGGCGTCTTCACCAGTCATGATGTCTTCACCAGTCATGGCGTCTTCACCAGTCATGGCGTCTTCACCAGTCATGGCGTCTTTACTGAACACGTCTTACCATCTATGGTATCGATGCCAGTCAGGGTCCATCAGTGCTTGAAATCAGTGTCCATCAGTGCCGCCTATCAGTACCCATCAATGCAGCCTCATCAATGCCTCCTCATCAGTGCCCACCAGTGCAGCCTCATCAGTGCCCATCAGTGCAGCCTATCAATGTCAGTCAGGGTCCATCAGTGCTTGAAATCAGTGTACATCAGTGCTGCCAATCAGTTCCCAGCACTGCTGCCAGTCTGTGCCACCTATCAGTGCAATCTATCAGTGCCCTTCAGTGCTACCTGACAGTGTCCATCAGTGCTGCCTATCAGTGCAAATCAATGCAGCCTCATCAATGCCTCCTCATCAGTGCCCACCAGTGCAGCCTCATCAGTGCCCATCAGTGCAGCCTATCAATGCCCACCAGTGAAGCCTCATCAGTGCCCATCAATGCTGCCTATCAGTGCCCATCAGTGCAGCCTATCAATGTCAGTCAGAGTCCATCAGTGCTTGCAATTAGTGTCTATCACTGCTGCCAATCAGTCTGTCATAGGCTGCTGTGACACTCCAGCAACAATGTTACTTATCGGCACGTGGCTCTTGTCCCTTGCTGGGCCACCCTGGGGTAGGAGGCAGATGTCCCATGGATGCCGCCGCAGGCAATGCACTTCCAGGACACGCCACAACCTCCCGTGCAGCTCAGCAGCCATGTAAACGCAGCACAGCGGTAGAGATGATCTGTGTAACCCTCCCCCTCTTCTTCCATGTTCTGGTTGGGAAGATTATGGCCTTTGTACACCTCGAGAGCCTGGAAATCCGTACTCTGAGAAGCCAAATGTGTTGGATTCACTTTCTGGTGTCTTATTGGAGAGTGAAGTTGCCTGTGGATTTTGCTGAGCCAGCAGGTGATCCTACTGCCTGGAAAAATCCCCTCCAATCATGTGATTCAGGTGTTCCAATCCCCTCCATATCTTGTGATTCAGGTGTTCCAATCCCCTCCCAATCACATGATTCAGGTGTTCCAATCCCCTCCATATCATGTGATTAAGGTGCTCCAATCTCCTCAATATCATGTGATTCAGGTTCTCCAATCCCCTCCAGATCATGTGATTCAGGTTTTCCAATCATCTCTATATCATATGATTCAGGTGTTCCAATCCCCTCCAATCATGTGATTCAGGTGTTCCAATCCCCTCCATATCTTGTGATTCAGGTGTTCCAATCCCCTCCATATCATGTGATTCAGGTCTTCCAATCCCCTCCATATCATGTGATTCAGGTGTTCCAATCCCCTCCATGGACACAGGTGTATACAATCAAGCCCCTAGGCATGCAGACTGCTTCTACAAACATTGGTGAAAGAATGGGTCGCTCTCAGGAGCTCAGTGACTCCAAGCGTGGTCCCGTGATAGGTGGCCACCTGGGCAATAAGTCCATCCGTGACATTTCCTGGCTACTAAATATTCCACGCTCAACTGTTAGTGGGATTATAACAAAGTGGAAGCAACTGGGAACAGCAGCCACTCAGCCACCAAGTGGTAGGCCACGTCACATGACAGGGCGGGGTCAGCGCATGCTGAAGCGCACAGTGCGCAGAAGTCGCCAACTGTCTGCAGAGTCAATAGCTAAAGACCTCCAAACTTGGTGTGGCCTTCAGATGAGCCCAACAACAGTGCGTAGAGAGCTTCATGGAATGGGTTTCCATGGCCGAGCAGCTGCATCCAAGCCTTCCATCACCAAGTGCAATGCAAAGCGTCGGATGCCGTGGTGTAAAGCACACCGCCACTGGACTCTAGAGCATGGAGACGTGTTCTCTGGAGTGACCAATCACACTTCTCTGTCTGGCAATCCAATGGACGTGTCTGGGTTTGGCGGTGGCCAGGAGAACGGTACTTGCCTGACTGCATTGTGCCAAGTGTAAAGTTTGGTGGAGGGGGGATTTTGGTGTGGGGGTGTTCCTAAGGGGGTGGGCTTGGCCCCCTAGTTCCAGGGAAGGGAACTCTTGAGGCGACATGTTGGACAATTTCATGCTCCCGACTTTGTGGGAGGAGTTTGGGGATGGCCCCTTCCTGTTCCAACATGACTGCCCACCAGTACACAAAGCAAGGTCCATAAAGACATGGAGGAGCCAGTTTGGGGTGGAGGAACTTGACTGTCCTGCACAGAGTCCTGACCTCAACCCCATAGAACACCTTTGGGATGAATTAGAGCGGAGACTGCGAGCCAGGCCTCCTCCCCCGACATCAGTGCCTGACCTGACAAATGTGCTTCTGGAAGAATGGTCCAACCTTCCCATAGACACCCTCCTAAACCTTGTGGACGGCCTTCCCAGAAGAGTTGAAGCTGTTATAGCTGCAAAGGGCGGGGCCAACTCAATATTGAACCCTACGGACTAAGACTGGGGGGCCATTAAAGGTCATGTGTGTGGAAAGGGCGGCGCCAACTCAGTATTGAACCCTACGGACTAAGACTGGGGGGCCATTAAAGGTCATGTGCGTGGAAAGGGCGGGGCCAACCCAATATTGAACCCTACGGACTAAGACTGGGAGGCCATTAAAGGTCATGTGCGTGGAAAGGGTGGGGCCAACCCAATATTGAACCCTACGGACTAAGACTGGGAGGCCATTAAAGGTCATGTGCGTGGAAAGGGTGGGGCCAACCCAATATTGAACCCTACGGACTAAGACTGGGAGGCCATTAAAGGTCATGTGCGTGGAAAGGCAGAAGACCCAATACTTGGAACAATATAGTGTACAAAGGGCTAGTGAAGTTCCAAGCTTTCAGCCTTTCCAGCTCCTCCCACCTGGAGGTGAGCCCCTCTTCTATCTGGGCCCCCTCCCAGGCTCCTCACTCCATCCTCTTCTACTCAAACTCTCCTGCAGCTGAGCAGGCTCAGTTACTCTTAAAGCTTTGTCCTGGCCTCTTGCCAAGCCTCCTGTTAGGGATTGGCCAGGATCCTCTAAGAGTAAAGACCAGCCACGCCTCAGATCCACCCACTGCTTCTAGACCTTTCTCCAAAGTTCTAGAGCAGGAGGAAATTCCAGAGAGGTGACCTGCAGAGCCTCTCAGCTCTGACCCAAATTTGACCCACCTGGTTATCACACCCAGGCTGCTACTCAGCCCTCCTTCCTAACAATTAGAACTAGAGCTCCCCCTAGCTGCATAGGAGGGTGCTATATATTGTAAAGTGCCGAGCCCTGTTGGCGCTATATAAATCCTGTATACCCATAGTAATAGAGCGGCGCCCAAAGGTCAGAGGTCACACTGCAGCCGTTTCAAACATCTTCTGTCGTGAAAATATAGTGTACAGTGCATCTGAAGAATCTCAGAAGCCCAGAAGATCCCCACTTGGATCATCCACCCCCTATGGAAGATGGACACAGCCGACCCCCCAACTGACCACCACAGGGCGCTACAGACACCATTTATTGGCAGCCTCTGAACGCTTGTCATTGGCTGATTACAGGAGAAAACAATTCTTCCTTTGACAGATATTTTCCAGTACGAGGGAACTGCGGCAGGTCACATGTCTGCTGATAATCTCTGTGCAAATATAAGAAATCCTGCAAGAAACTCTGCAAAATATTTACTTTCCTTCCAACAAACAACTGCCACTGCAGAGTGTGACCTGTATAAGAAGAGCGCCAACCAATGGCCAAATATCAGAATGCCGGCACTACCTAGTGGCCAAACACAAGGGGCGTTCAAGTCAGGATTTTGGAGGAGTTTATATAATAAAAGAACACATTTCAAAGGAGTGGGAACTGCATTTATTTTTCTGACATCCTCCCCTGCTACATTTCTACACTTTCCCAGCCTGGAAAGCTCTGGCATGGAAAGATTTGTCGGTACGCCTGAACCATCCTAGGACATCCGGCTTCACCTCCTCATTGGTCACGTTCGCACAGAAAGATTTGTTTCTTGTGCAATTTCAAGATCGATGATCCAGGATCAGACGTTCCTCGTGCTGAATGTTCCCAGGAATGACTGCTGTGGGCCGGGAACCACCACGGCCGGGCTGGTCACTGACGGAGGGACGGCCATCTTTGAAATGTTTCCACCATTCAAATGTCTTACTGCGTGCTGTGCGTCTCATCGCCGTACTGCGCTTGAAGTCTTCTGTAGATATCGGCGGGATTTACTCCTTCGTTCACAGGAAACGTCATCCCCACACGCTGCTCCACGCACGCACCAACGCCGCTGTCCACCATCTTGAATAACGGTTTCTGGACTGGCCCGCCCCTATCAGTAATAGGACACACTGCCACTTACTACTACGTGTAGTACCGCCACTCCGGCATCCCTTATATACCTGGAGAATGAAAAGTGAACGCCCCGCGTAATATAATGCTGGCTCCGGCTCACTGTTCAAGGCGTTGGGAACTCAAGGACAAATCTTAACAGGGCTCTGTCCACAGCAGAGGTACTCGGAGACCTGGCATTCCTGCCAGTACCTTGCATGGCTGCAGAAATGCACGCTGGTGAAAATCTATGTGCATTGGCACACGGACGCGAGCCGGAACACGCATAGTTACGCACGCACTAGCCCAGTTTGGAGCCAGACGGCCTTTATAAGGAGGCCCATCACTCCCTCAAATTGCTGGTTGATCTCTGGCTCCCCAGTACCTTTGACTGTGTTCCTTTGCTACTGTAATCTCATGTTACCGACTTGGCTTGTTCCTGGACCTGTCTTCTCTGCCTGACTCCTGATCTGACACGGCTTGGCTAATGGATATTCTCACTTGCTCTCCTGATCAGACCTCGACTTGGCTAATGGATATTCTCACTCGCTCTCCTGTGTATGACCCGGCTTGGCTAATGGATATTCTGACCCGCTCTCCTGTGTATGACCCGGCTTGGCTAATGGATATTCTGACCTGCTCTCCTGTGTATGACCCGGCTTGGCTAATGGATATTCTCACCTGCTCTCCTGATCAGACCTCGACTTGGCTAATGGATATTCTGACCCGCTCTCCTGTGTATGACCCGGCTTGGCTAATGGATATTCTGACCTGCTCTCCTGTGTATGACCCGGCTATCCTATTGACTACGTCTGCTCCAATCTCCACCCGGCATCTGACCTTGGCTTTGAACCGACTAGTCTGTGGCCCTCTGCTACCCTGAAGGCCTGCTTACCTCTCATGGGCACCACCAGTCTGCAGATGCCATTCCAGTGCATCAGCTGTGCTCCTGGGTATACCTCTGACCAGAACTCCTATAGGCGACCCGTGCTACTTTGGGCCCGACTCCTTCTGTCCCATCTCCAGGGGAGTCTGGAACTTAGCTGCAAGGGAAGCCCTCTCTCCATTGGCCACTAACACCAAGTACGTGATAAATCCCCATTGAGCTTCTACTGCTGAGACTGCTCTATGTAACCTTTGTCAGGGCCAGGGGCCGGTTGAAGAGTATACTTCTGACTTGCAGAGATGGAGCATGGCCACCCAATGGAATGACACCACAGTCATCCACCAGTTCTGCCTAGACCTCTCTGAACAGTTAAAAGATGAGCTACCTCGTGTTGGATTCCTGTACTCAGTGAGTGAGTTGACTTTTGGCTAGCTACCCAGATTACCGATCATCTCAGGGAGCCAAAATTAGAAGATGGGAGTTTACTGCCTCACTGGAATCATTCTCCTTTGTCTGACGCGGCAATGAACCCGGCATTTCCACAGTCCACTGGTGCTCCTGAACCAAGGCAGCTGGGTCGGTCCACACCAGCCCTGTCTCCCGAGGAGCACCTGAGGTGTCAAAAAGCCAGACTGCTTCTACTATGGGGTCCTGAGTAATTTACTGTTGAACTGTCATGTTAGACCAACCAGTAAGGAAACCTCCATCACCTTTCAGTTCGCTTTGTTGCCGGTGGCTTCTCCCACTTATAATTCATTAGCTTTGTCTCTGCAGGGGCCTGAAAATGCTGCTGAAGTCCAAGCTACTACTAATAGACACATGTGCTTGCTTCTTCGATGCATTCTTCACCTATCAGACTTTCCTCTATGGCTCAAGAGTCATGCGCTGCCATCTGGTTAGTTGGTGGTTTTACCATTAGGTCTGAGCTCAAGACACAAGACACCCCCTTTTATTCACAATCCCTTTAGGTCACCATCAGAATTCTTTGCTTCGATGTGATTCCTTCATCCCTGATCCTGATCATCTTGAGAAAACCCAGGCTGTAGACCCATAATCCTAGTATCAATTGGTCATCAGAAGAGGTTGCTTTCCATTCAGACTATTGCCATCACTTGTAAGAGCTTACATCCTAACAGGTAATAGATGTGGGGGGGATGAGCTGTTGGAGAAAGTAAAAATTCAGCTGTGAGGTAGAGGTGGGATAGATGTTCCTGAAGACAAGAGATTCTATGGATCATCTAAAGGTGGACAGCTGAGCAGATTGAGGTAGAGAGTCCAACCAAGGAATTCTGCTTCGATTGACAGAGAAGATAGGGGACATCTCCAAGGCATACCGCAATTTCCTCAATGTCTTCGATGATAAGTGGTCTAACACTCTCTCCCTCCACATTGTATCTACGGTTGCCTGATCGAACTCCTTCTTGGTGAAAATATGCCGTTTGGTTGGGTTTATCCCCGACTCGAACCTGAACAAGTAACACTCAAGGGAGAACTTATCAAAGTGGTTTATTTGGCCATTTACTTCCCCGGCAGGAGCCAGTATTTCTTTTGTCAACGAAAGGATAGGACCCTATGATCCCGATCCTGCAATACCAAGCCCTGAGCACAGTTGCTATCAAGAACCACTACTGGCTCGGGTTAGTTACAGATCCCATCCAGAACCTTCAGTTTGCCAAGATCTTTTCCAAGTTCGACCTTTGTGGTGATCATAAGGTATTCAGGAGGAGACAGCTTTTCATACTAGATTCAGATTCTCAAATGGAAGAAGTCCACAACCAGGACTCTTCCAAGAGCTGAGCAATTGGGGGAGAAGGGTCTTAGTAAGAGAGGTGACCAAGAACCCGATGGTCACTCTGACTGAGCTCCAAAGATCCTGTGTGGAGATGGGACAAAGTTCCAGAAGGACAACCATCACTGCAGCCCACCACCCATCTGGGCTTCATGGCTAGACGCAAGCCTCTCCTCAGTGCAAAACAAATGAAAGACTGCTTGGAATTTGCAAAAAAAAAGCTTTTGCAATCTCCATGTGGCCTTTCATTTTTCATACATTTTCAAACATTTCTGAGGTTGTTTTCACTTTGCCATTATGGGGTGCTGAGTGTAGATTAAGGAGAAAAAAAATGAATTTAAACAACTGTAGTATCAGGCTGAATCATAACATTGGGGTTGGCGAAGGGGGTCTGAATACTTTATGGATGCACTGTAGATGCTTCCAAAACTGCAGTAGGAGTAATTCTGTCCCAACACTCTGGTTGTGAGGCTCTCCTACAAGCTGTCACTTCCTGCTCCCAGAAGATGCCCTCAGCTACGACATCCATGACAGAGAGTTGCTGGTAATCACTGTGGTATTGGAGCTGCCAAAGCTCCCCAGGGCCCTTTCACACGGGCATTCTGATCAGGTCCACCTGTCAGTTTTCAGGTGGATCTGATCAGGAATTCCATGCAGTCCTATAGGCAGATGTAAACTTACTTGTGTCCATCCATGTCTGCAAAAAAAAAAAAAAAAACAGAAAAGGACCATGTCCTTGTCCATTATTCTGGTAGCCTGATGTAAATGGACACCGGAATACGTTTACATCCGGCCACCCATAGAGTTGTCACGACTTCTCACAAACTGAACGAGCATGGATGTTAAATACGTACTCACCAGGGGATCTGATCACAGATCTTCTGCTGATTGGAGCAGATTCTTCTCTGTGTGAAAAGGAGCCTTTGGCCACACAAGGCAGGATGGACTGTTTTTTTCCAGATTTGAATTGATGATGCAACCAAGAATGGCAAACCCAATGCCTTGTCTCCCATGTTTTCCAATCACACTGTTCAAGAATTTGTTCAAGAACAAGAATTTCCTTATGATCCTCCTATTTCTGTAATCTCAAATCAAAGAGAACTTTCACTCAACACTCTAATGACGTACAAAATCCTTGTCTCGAAGACCTTCTGGGAATTGTCCTTGGTGCCTGCCATGATCTCCCACTTGCTGGGCACTTTGGCATTACCAAAACACAAGACCTACTACAACAAACCTTGTGGTGGCTGTAGAGCCTTATGCAGGCCATAGACGGGGAGAAAACCGGATGGTTTTTTAACAAAAAAAGAAAAATCAGTTGTTTAATAGGCCGACGTTACCACCAACAGTAAAAAAAATCGGCCGATTTTCTTCCCATCTACGGTCGACATTTAATTATTCTGTCCCTTCAGAGAGCCCCACTATTATATTTGACATTAAAAAGTATTGTGGTTGCAACAATGTATCTATTTGTATCAATTTTGGATACAGATGTTTTTATTCGGATACAAATAGATACATTGTTGCAACTGCAATACTTTTCAATGTCAAATATAATAGCGGACTGGAATTCTTCTTCTTTCTCTTCTTCTTCTTCTTTCTCTTCTTCTTCTTTCTCTTCTTCTTCTTCTTTCTCTTCTTCTTTCTCTTCTTTTTCTTTCTCTTCTTTCTCTTCTTCTTTCTCTTCTTCTTCTTCTTCTTTTTCTCTTCTTCTTCTTTCTTCTTTCTCTTCTTCTTCTTTCTTCTTTCTCTTCTTCATCTTTCTCTTCTTCTCCTTTCTCTTCTTCTTTCTCTTCCTTCTCTTCTTTTTTCTCTTCCTCTTTCTTCTTCTTTTTCTTTTTCTTGCAGGTCACTGCTCATGCGCAGGTTTTTTATCGGTAAAAAGATCAGCCGATTTGCCCATCATTGCCGCGTAAATCGGCCGATCGGCAAAATTGGCTGATTTTTTTCCAACTTTACCGATCAAAAAAATCTGACAAAATCCAGAAAAACGGCCGACCAATTAACCCATTAACTGTGCGAAAATTGGCAGATTTTTGACCCATCTATGGCCTGCATAAGTCTCATTCTGTACTGCCTGGGCTCATGAAAAAGCAGCAGAACCAAGCCATGGAGACTCATCAAGCCTTTACCTGTCCAGACCCACCCTTGGAGCACGCTACCGATGGATTTCATTATAGAGATTCCACTCTCTGAAGGGTAAATTTGCATTTTTGTGGCGGTAAACTAGCTTACCAAATAGCTGATTTTTCACCCAATGAAGGGTAATCCTTCGCCTTCAGTCACGGCAGATGTGTTCACTGGGACAGTGGTGAGGTTTCATGGCTTTCCAAATAATATCACATCTGATAGGGGAGTTCAGTTTGCATCAAGATTCTGGCGAAAGTGCAAAAATCGAATGATCCGTATCCATACCTCCCGATCCTCCGGCTACGACCCAAGGACTAATGGACAAACAGAGAGAACTAACCAAACTCTAGAACAATTGCCTCCACTACACTAGGCAACTGGGCCACACTACATGCGATGGCTGAATTCACTTATACCATTGCATTGCATGGGGCCCCTTCTCAATCGCCCTTTTCTAATTATGGGAACCATCTCACTGTTCTGTCAAACCGCTCGTCTGAGTCTTCTGTGCCCGATGTTTCTTGGCCTCAAATCTGGAAGGATCTTTACCAAGACCAGACTAACACCAAGACCAAAGATGACAAGAAAATAGGAGAAAGGCATGTCCTACAGCAGAAATCTGGGCAAAAAAGTCTTTGAACCATGCAGTAGGGCTGTGCCCGCACTGCATGGGCTAATCGCTCGTTTATGTCTAGGGGTAACAACAGTGAAGATATACTTACCGAAGCCCCTGATCCTTGGACCACAAGATTGCCTCTCGGGGGGATCAGGAAGGAATTTTTTTCCCCACTATGAGAACTGGTAGGCACTGTGATAGGTTAAGAGATTCGCAGCTGGCTGCAGATGGCTGGAGGCAGGCATTGTGGGGGCTGAAGGCACTCGAGAGACCTGAAGGCATTGTGGTTGGGTTGAAGGCACTCAAGAGACCTGAAGGCATTGTGGTTGGGTTGAAGAGCACTGAAGAGACCTGAAGGCATTGTGGAGGCTGAAGGCACTCAAGAGACCTAAAGGCATTGTGGTTGGGTTGAAGGCACTCAAGAGACCTGAAGGCATTGTGGTTGGGTTGAAGAGCACTGAAGAGACCTGAAGGCATTGTGGAGGCTGAAGGCACTCAAGAGACCTAAAGGCATTGTGGTTGGGTTGAAGGCACTCAAGAGACCTGAAGGCATTGTGGTTGGGTTGAAGAGCACTGAAAAGACCTGAAGGCATTGTGGGGGCTGAAGGCACTCGAGAGACCTGAAGGCATTGTGGGGGCTGAAGGCACTCGAGAGACCTGAAGGCATTGTGGGGGCTGAAGGCACTCAAGAGACCTGGGGGCATTGTGGTTGGGCTGAAGGCTCTCGAGAGACCTGAAGGTATTGTGAGGGCTGAAGGCACTCAAGAGACCTGAAGGCATTGTGGTTGGGTTGAAGAACACTGAAGAAAACTATGGGAGGTTGGAGACAATATAGAAGTGGGAGGTAAAGCTGATCCAGGGAATATCCGATTGCCTTTCTGGGGATCAGGATGGAATTTGTTTTCCTTGTAGAAGCAATTTGGATCGTGCTTTGCTGGGAGGTTTTACCTTCCTCTGGATCCACTGTGGGTGTAGGACTGTAACTTTTTATTTTGTATGGTTGAACTGGATGGACATTTGTTTTTTTTTTAGCCAGATTATGTAAGACCGGTCCCTGATGCTTCTGCCCCCCTGCACGCCAGTGGTCTTGTGAATGGACTGTTCCTGACTTCATCGCGCCCATAGACTGAGGATGGCAGGAACAGTCCACTGCTGGACGTGGGGACGCGCGGCTTTCCGGAGGATCAGAGGACGGGGTCAGAGGCGTATTTACCACAAGGCAAACAAGGCATTTGCCCAGGGCGGCATTTTTTAGGAGGGCAGCACTGCCCCCTAGAAGAAAGGACATACGCGGTATGGGGACCACGTTGGATCCGTGACAGGCTGCGGGCTGCTTGATGGTGTATGCAGAGCCCGATTGTCGTTCCTGGGGGTGTTCATAGCTGTGAAAGTGCCTTTTTCTTTGTTGCTGGCGTCCGATTCTTTTGTTGCCTAGGGCAGCACAAAACCTAAATACACCCCTGGACAGGGTCAGTATAGCTCTTCCATAAACCCTGGGACAAAACGAGCAGCTCCCCCATGCGGTGCCGGCACAGCCCCGCTCCATGGGGGAAAATATTCATGGAGTTCTGCTGTAAAGTCCTACTAAAGGCAAGAGTTTTTTTTTCGGAGGGGGAAAGCAGGGTTATAACCAGGGGCGGACTGACCATTCGAGCACTCGGGCGCTGCCCGAGGGCCCGGGGTCAGTAGGGGGCCCCATGAAAGGCCCCTGGTACCTTTTGTAAGCTTTTTTGGGTGTGCTTTGAGTGTGGGCAAGGAAACAGGGACCCCATGATTCCCTATTGCCTGGGGGCCCCATGAGTTGTCAGTCCGCCCCTGGTTATAACCCATCTTTTTTTTTTTTGCCATGTGTATCCCATTGGGGAGATTTACCTTCACTTCTTGTGGCTTACCCAAACAGGAAGTGAGAGGAAATCCCTCCTAAATGAGGGAATTCCTCACAAGAGCCAGCGTCCCCAACTGGAAGATGTCTCCACTATTCCTATTGTGGGGACAACCCAAAATTGAAGATTGTTTTCACTCAGGACGAGTAGAGAGGGCGGAGCTCCCTAACTGGGGCAAAGGCAGCAATACAAACCTGAAACGGGTTCTCCGAATCCTTCCCCAGCCTCTCTACAATTAAAAAAAAAATGCCTTTAGTTATACTTTTTGGGGTAATTTACTAAAACTGGAGCCCTCAGAATCTGGAGCAGCTGTGCTCGGCGGCCAATCAGCTTCAAACTTCAGCTTCTTCAATGAAGCTTTGATAATAAAACCTGGAAGCTGATTGGTTCCTATGGAGAGCTGCCCCAGGTTTTTCACTCTCCAGTTTTAGTAAATCGACCCCTTTAGGTCCGAGGACCGTGCATGGCTTTCCACTTCTGGGACGTTTGTTCCCCACTCAGGAAATCGCCATCCTGTAGCAGTTCAATTCACCATTTCAGATTCACTGAAGATTCACCCACAATTTCACACCTCTTGCCTGAAATCTGTGACACGGACCCCCTTTTCTTGGCAGATCGGTTCCTCTGCCTCCTCAGGCTCTGAATCCGGGTTCAAATGAAATTTCCAGTTTGCAGAAACGCACTACAGTCCATTTAACATGATTTGCTTCGGATCCAGTTCACATCTGTGCATTCTGAGCCACTGCGTTTTTTTGGAAAGGGTCAGGGACTGCCCCGGGACTGCCCCCCCCCCCCCCTCACCCCCAGTAGATTGTGTTTTGCATGTTATAGACTTCAATGGACCCCACAACAAAAACGCAATGCATTTTTTATGCATTTTGGGGGGGATTTGGCAATCGGAAAGTATTGACTTTGATGCGGCTTTGGATAGATGCAACTTTGGTGTGAATTTACACTCTCTGCACTCAAGTAGCATCAAAGTTGCACCCATCCAAAGTCCCAACTAAGCCGCACCCATCCAAAGTCCTGACCAATCCGCACCCATCCAAAGTCACATCAAAGTTTTACCCATCCAAGCCGCACCCATCCAAAGTCGCATCCAAGCCGCACCCATCCAAAGTCGCATCAAAGTTTTACCCATCCAAGCCGCACCCATCCAAAGTCGCATCAAAGTTTTACCCATCCAAGCTGCACCCATCCAAAGTCCCATCCAAGCCGCACCCATGCAAAGTCCCATCCAAGCTGCACCCATCCAAAGTCGCATCCAAGCCGCACCCATCCAAAGTCCTATCCAAGCCGCACCCATCCATAGTCCTATCCAAGCCACACCCATCCAAAGTCGCATCAAAGTCAATACTTTGCTATCGCCAAAAAAAACCCCTGCAAAATGCATCGAAAAAGCAAAATGCATCGTGAAACAGCACAATCCTCAATCTGCATAGCTGTGAACAGAGCCTTACCCTAGGTTCATGCCTAAGCGTTTTCTGCATTTTGCAGAATCGCAGTACAGTCCATTTAACATGATTTCCTATGGGACGGGTTCACATCTCCACGTTTTCACCCCGGTGCGTTTTTTGGAAAGGGTCAGGGACTCTTTTGAACGCAATACGTTGCGTTTTTTGTTCTACAGACGTCAATGGGAATGCTGCAGAAAAGCATGTATTGCGGTTTGTGCTGCGTTTTTCGTTTAAAATCTGCCTAGCAACAAGAAAAAAAAAACGACCCCCCCGCATAACACGTCAAAATTGTGAAACATAATGCAGAAACACCTCAAACGAAACCTGCACAGGTGGGAACCTAGACTTATGGAGTTGGAAGTAGTCCAGGACTCTCAACAAATCTCCAGGTGCTGCAGTGCCTGGAGAAGGTGATGGGGAACCAGTAAGCCATATCCATGCACCTCCACTGATCCGTGCTCTACATCCGGCAACACTCCCAGAATCCCCACCAGGACCTCCAATGGTACTTGCAGAATCCCCACCATGACCTCCAATGGTACTTGCAGAATCCCCACCAGGACCTCCAATGGTACTTGCAGAATCCCCACCAGGACCTCCAATGGTACTTGCAGAATCCCCACCAGGACCTCCAATGGTACTTGCAGAATCCCCACCAGGACCTCCAGAGTTCCCTAGAATGAGGCTGAGCGGGTTCTCTGACCAAAAGAGTCATCTTCAGCCTTCGAGACGTCCAGCGCTGTCATTGCCAGATACCCCTCTGCAAGGAGCTATGAAACATACCTGATCCTTGTTGACCTGACTATTCTCTTGCTTGCCTGGACCTATTCTCATGCTTGCTGCCTGACTAGACCTATTCTCTTGCTCGCTGCCTGCCTATTCTCTTGCTTGCCTGGACCTGACTATTCTCTTACTTGCTGCCTGCCTATTCTCTTGCTTGCCTGGACCTATTCTGTTCCTTGCTGCCTGCCTTGACCTATTATTTTGCTTGCTGCCTGCCTATTCTCTTGCTTGCCTGGACCTATTCTGTTCCTTGCTGCTTGCCTAGACCTATTCTCTTGCTTGCTGCCTGGACCTATTCTCATGCTTGCTGCCTGACTAGACCTATTATCTTGCTTGCTGCCTGACTAGACCTATTATCTTGCTTGCTGCCTATTCTTTTGCTTGCCTGGACCTGACTATTCTCTTGCTTGCTGCTTGCCTAGACCTGAGTATTCTCCTGCTTGCTGCCTGCCTGGACCTGAGAATTCTCCTGCTTGCTGCCTGCCTGGACATGACTATTCTCCGATACTGTGACGTGAAGCAAAAAGAAAGAGCGCACCAACCTTTGCGCATTAGCTCAGTAATTCTGTGATTTTATTAAATAAAATATATATACTCCCAAACCAGGAAGTAAAACAAGCATTACAGATCTGGAGGACCTGACTATTCTCCTGCCTGCCACCTAGTGTACAATCATTCCTGCTATCCCCTTTAGGTGACCCTGAGGTCCATGACCTGGTGACAGCTTGCAACAAAGTTAACTACGACCACTAAGGTCTCCAGCCCACCTCCACCTTCAGAAACTCTGGTGAAGAACCACTGTGGCCAAGATCTGCACCCACCAGGGGGGCATCACAATACTGTCCATGCAGCTTCTTCTGCAGCTGTGGTCCTGGGCAGGAGCACGCATGTATGGGTGGCTACGCTGGGGCTCAAGGTAGACTTCTGCAAGGCCAACCAAGGAGGAAATATAGTAGGCAATATCTTCTCTGTGCAGCCGCAGCACCCCACCTCCCCTGGTCTCAGAATTCAGCAGACTCCATCCCTTCTCTGGTCCTCCTCCAGACCCTGCACTTTCTGCTTCCTAGCTCCACCCCCAGCTGCTTCCCGACAGCAGAGAGGACAGACCTCCTCGTACAGATCTGGAGGACCTGACTATTCTCCTGCCTGCCACCTAGTGTACAATCATTCCTGCTACCCCCTTGAGGTGACCCTGAGGTCCATGACCTGGTGACAGCTAGCAACAAAGTTAACTACGACCACTAAGGTCTCCAGCCCACCTCCACCTTCAGAAACTCTGGTGAAGAACCACTGTGGCCAAGATCTGCACCCACCAGGGGGGCATCACAATACTGTCCATGCAGCTTCTTCTGCAGCTGTGGTCCTGGGCAGGAGCACGCATGTATGGGTGGCTACGCTGGGGCTCAAGGAAGACTTCTGCAAGGCCAACCAAGGAGGAAATATAGTAGGCAATATCTTCTCTGTGCAGCCGCAGCACCCCACCTCCCCTGGTCTCAGAATTCAGCAGACTCCATCCCTTCTCTGGTCCTCCTCCAGACCCTGCACTTTCTGCTTCCTAGCTCCACCCCCAGCTGCTTCCCGACAGCAGAGAGGACAGACCTCCTCGTACAGATCTGGAGGACCTGACTATTCTCCTGCCTGCCACCTAGTGTACAATCATTCCTGCTACCCCCTTGAGGTGACCCTGAGGTCCATGACCTGGTGACAGCTAGCAACAAAGTTAACTACGACCACTAAGGTCTCCAGCCCACCTCCACCTTCAGAAACTCTGGTGAAGAACCACAGTGGCCAAGACCTGTGCCCACCAGGGGGGCATCACAACACTGTCCGTGCAGCTTCCTATGCAGCTGTGGTCCTGGGCAGGAGAACACATGTATGGGTGGCTATGCTGGAAGGAAGGCCACCCAAGGAGGAAATGTAGGAGGCAATATCTTCAAGTAGATCTTCTGCATCTTGGAGGGACCTGGGAAGAGAAGGGCTGAGAATGTCTGAGCAAGTGAGGCTAACAAAAAGGGTTTCTCAAATCCTATAAAATTTTATTTAGGGAAGAGAGACATTCAGTAAAGCAAGTGGAAGGAATTTATTCAGCATAAAATGTTTTCATTGCCTTTATTTGGTAACATGAGCGAGAAAAGCCGTTTTACTCAGGGAAAGACGAGTCACCCACGGACATCCCAGTAGCAGCGCCCCCTACTGAGGGAACCTCCAAGTTTACTCTTGTTTTTACAAAATAAGATTTGACAGAGAAATCCTAAACTAGAAACGAATTCTGCTGTACAGAAGATCAACGTGTTTCCAGCACAGCTATCCAAAGATGTATCTACAGCCATAGTTTTGGAAGGAGTAGGAAACGGTATAAAACTTTGCCCGTTTGGGGAGATTTTCTGAACAGGAAATTATAGCAAATCTCTACAAAGGGAAATCCCCTCTTAGTTTCACTGGAAGATTTCTCCTCACTTCCTGTTCTGGTGACGCTTTAGATTTCCCACCACTTTGTGTCCAAGAGGGACGTACAGAGCGTGAGTCTCCATGGACAGCAGGGTTCTAACCAGGGGCGGACTGACCATTTGAATACTTGGGCACTGCCAAGGGCTTGGGGTCAGTAGGGGGCCCCATGAGATGCCCCTGGTACCTTTTTCATAGGCTTCTTTGAGTTTGGGCAAGGACACAGGGGCCCCATGATCCCCTATTGCCCGGGGGCCCCATGAGTTGTCAGTCCGCCCCTGGTTCTAACCCTTTCCCACTCCATCCAAACCTAAAGGCAAACGTTTTGGCTACACACAAACTTTAAAGGGAACCTGTCATAATGAAAAATTCCTGTGAGCAAAGTATCTAATGGAAGCTGCCATTCCAGTGGTGAAGCTGAGCAAGCTCATTTTCACTGGCCTGCAAGTGGCACACGAGGAATGACTACTTCCATCAGAAGCTTTTCACACACACGTGGTTCATAACAGGTTCCATTTAAACAGTGACTCTGGCAACTCCAGGAATAGATAAACCCATGGAAGAGATCTGGCCTGTCCTTCCACTTCCCCACCAATCCTCCGAACTGTCCTCGAGACAAGGAAAACAATGTATCCCTAACCCACACACATCAATCACTGTGACCGAAATCGGTGGGGGGTTCCTGTGCCCACATGTCTACAGGGACCCCTCCTGGCTGATATTCTTCCCTTGTATGGCTTGTCCTGGTTTTGTGGAAACCAGTTCTGGATAAACATGGCGGCTGGTAGGCAGATCTACATCAAGAGGACAGCCGTTGTATAGTGCAGGAGGAGACAATGATGGGCCAACACTGGGGTAACGTCTCGGGAAATGTCACAACGGTGGTAGCACATTACCCCTCGGAGCCCCTCTCAGCATTCATATAACAGAACCCAACCCCCACCATCCACCCACAACCACCATGGAAGAAAAATGTGGAAGGCATACCAAGAGCACCACTAATGGTGGGGTCCTGAAGGATATTTTAGTGAATGATCAACAATGTAATACATGTGTCAAACACCGGGCCCTTTCATGTGGCCCTTGCACCTCCCTCGTCTTTGCCCCACCTTGCCGCAGCAGTTGCCAGCTGAGAGGACAGAACTCCTCCTTCAGATCCTGTGCCTCTCTGTGTAGCTGCAGCACCCCCTCATCACCGCTTCCCCTGGTCTCAGTATTCAACAGACTCCAGCCCTCCTCTGGTCCTCCTCCAAAACCTGCATTTTCTGATTCCTAGTTCCACCCAGTTTCTTCCTGGCAGCAGTGAGGACAGAACTCCTTCTACAGATCCTGCACCTCTCTGTGCAGCCGCAGCATCCCGTCTTCCCCTCCCCTGGTCTCAGCATTCAGCAGACTCCAGCCCTTCTCTGGTCCTCCTCCAGACCCTGCACTTTCTGCTTCCTCGCTCCGCCCCCAGCTGCTTCCCGGCAGCAGAGAGGACAGAACTCCTCGTACAGATCCTGCACCTCTTTGTGCAGCCGCAGCACTCCCTTTATCTCAGCAGACTCCAGCCCTCCTCTACATCCTGCACTTTCTGATTCCCGGCTCCTCTCGGCAACAGCAAAAGTTAAAGGGGGTGCACTGTAATGTAAAGGAGGGTGGGGGGCTCTTGACATCTAAGGACGGGTAGGGTGCACTGGACATCTAGTCTAACAGATACAACCGGCCCTTTAAGGGCAACCATAATAATGATGTGGCCTGCGATGAAATTGAGTTTGACACCACCAATGTAATAGAGCCAAAGTGTTTTGAAGGTTCACATACTCCCTCTTCCTCGAGGTTGAAGACTTGAGTAATGCTTGGACCCAAAGAGGTTTGGCGAGATTTATAGTAGAGAAAAGTGGAAAGATGGTGCTGGACCCGTAAGGTCCTCCTAAAGTATTGATGTTGATGTCAATGATCTGGTTCCCGAGCAGGCGGCTTCCACACGACCAGAGGACCTCCAACGTCTTCTTGCCTTGTAGTGTTATAGGACAAAAATGAAGCCCCTCACCACTGCTAGGTGGTCCAGATACAACTTTCTTCGACAACCCAAAGAGCGGCCAACGCAATTTTAGGATCCCAACACACCCCCTTCATCAGGGTTTGACTGAAACAATGTGAATGGGCCAGAAGAGAACTGGACCCTTATTGCCCGATTACAAGCCCAGGTCTTGTGAGCAGCTAGTATGGTGAAGGGCGTTTTTGGACCCCCAAAACGACTTGGATGCTCTTTGGATTGTCCCCATGACTTTTACTGGAATAAAGTTGCATCTGAACCTCTTGGCAGTGGTGTAAGGCTTCGATTTCCATTTTTGGAGATATTTGTAGGTCTGAAATCTTGAGCTATTCGTATCAGGAAGTAGTGCAGAAAGAAGCTTCGTACGGCACAACACTCCCCCACCCCCGTCAGGGTTTAGGTATGACATCATTACTGAAGAGATATCTTGTTTAAACCCTGATGAAGGGGAAGTATGTGAACCCGAGAAAGGCGTTGGCTCTTTTATATTACTGATTTTTTAAAAATAAAAATATCCCTGTAGCAGGAAAAAAATTTGGCGCCCAACGCGAGGAAGGAACTAGAGTTGCACCGATATTGGTACCAATACTAAGTACTTGTGCAAATGCTCCGATACTAACAACTGAAACCTTCAAGCAGGCCTGGACTGGCCACGGGGCACACCAGGCATCTGCCCGGTGGGCCTGAGCTGCAGAGGGAATGCGTAAGTGGCATCCATGGTTCGGACAGGGCTAACACAGACCGAGGTCGCTGCTCACTTCCCCCTATGCGGCCATGCCCGTTTCCTCTCCCTCCCCAACATTGATGTCATCCTATCAGGAAAGCAGGGGGAGGGAGGAGCTGGAGGTCTGCAGAGAGTAGGAGTCTTTTCATAATAATCATCTGCTTGTTAATATGATCCAGATCTGCAGCTCCTCCCACCCCCTGCCCTGCTGACAGGCAGGGCCATCTTTACCCCAAGGGTAGTAGAGGGTCATCGGTTGTCTAGTGGATGGAGGAGCAGGGCTGGCATTGGGGTCAAGCAGTGGATGGAGGTGTGGGTTGAGGATAGCGGTGCCGGCTCCTGGTCAGTGCAGTGTATGGCAGATCCCGGTGATCGGTGCTCTGCTTGGCTCTTGGTGATTGATATGGAGCAGCAGATCAGAAGTGCATGGGGGCGGGGCACTGGCTGTGTCCCCGAGTCCCTCCCATGTGTCCAGGTCCCTTTCTGTGCTGGCTCACTCACCCAGTCAAGCAGATGTCCTTCAGGAATCGACCAGGATCCTCTGCTGCCCAAATTGTGAGTACCAGCTGCCCCCTCTCTGCCCAGTACAAAGGGTTCTGATCGGGGGTCCCTCCAACCGTTCCAGGTTGTCCATAGTTCCCTCAGACACTGTCCTCTGCCCTCTACTCCTCCCATACCCTGTGCAGGAGTACTCCTTTATTGGTTGAACTGGATGGACAATGTAACTACTGTTCCTTTCTTGCACCTCCCATCTATGCTGCACCCCTCACCCCATACAGATCAAAAGCAATAATGTTTCATTAGCCTAAAAAAACTGTCACATGACACTAAAAATGGGTATCGGTAATTGGTATCGGCAAGTACTTGAGTATCGGTACTCGGTCCTATCGGTGCATCCCTAGAAGGAACCAATGATCCCAAGATTGAGATTCCTTCTGACTCCATTAGCATTGGTGTGACGTCCTTCAGACATTTCACACATCTGGATCTTTCTCAAGAGTTCCTCCACTGTTTTGGTAGCGCTCTCTTCACATGGGAGTGGCCTCATGGAAGCGACTTAGTAAGTGAGCCGGTCCCCTGCGTATCCGGACATCGATAACGGGAGATCTAGCCCCTTCTATGCACCTAAACCTCCATGTGAAGATGGAGCCAAAGCTCGGACAGACATCGGGACAGACAAACAGGACCTAGAAATGAAGCAATAATGAAGAACCGACAACTTGAATATATTTTAAAAATTGGCAGATTAAAATACAGCATCAGAGGATGACAACGAGAAAAGAAAATGCTTAGCTTAACTAAAAACAAAACAAGAACACGGCAATGGGGGCGTATGGAGGGGATTGGACCTCCAATGGAAACCGAGAATATGCATTGACGCAACTCGCAGGACCCGAGCAACATTTATTACCACGTCAAGCCGAGCAAAGTGTGAATCTGAAACCGATGCTTCACAGGAGCGCTCCCATCGATTTACCATTTTTACCCGCCTTCCTCGTAATGGATACACACTCCTTGGCCTGACACCTGAACAAGTTTTGTGACTGTGCCCGCCCCTTTTTACTACATCATGGCACCCAAATGCTGGGTTTGTGCACCGCGGCAAGCTTTTGCTTCACAATGTAATGCAAAGTAGCTTTACTGAGGCAAGTGAAGGAGTCGTTCCACCTGCTGGCTTGGCCTGATGCATTTGGCCCCTACATGGGCGAGGTTTGAACCATCCATGGGCAGGATGATTGTACCCAAGTCAATCCATTGATTGACTTGGGTACAACCAGCATGTTGGATTTCTCATGAAATGATTGCCAGTGGCTATAGCCGCCAGCGATAATCATTGTGTTTCTGCATATGCGATATTCTGGGGCCTAATCAGAGTCAAAGCCGGCAGTAGATGGTGCGATTTTCTTACCTGCAAGCAGGGGTAATGCAAAGTAGCAAGGCCGCACACCGAACTTCCTCAAAAAGCTTTATTGAAACAAGTAGACACTCCACTTGCTCATTTCTGCATATGCAATTTTCTGGGGCCTAATCAGAGTCAAAGCCGGCCATAGATGATGCGATTTTCTTACCTGCAAGCAAGGGTTACAGGAAAATAAAATCACTCGATACCCAGTCAGTGTTGATGGGGAAATCCTTTCCACGGGGTTACTGTGTTCTCCCGGCAGGGTGGTGCGGGGAGCTCAACACAACAGCCCAGCGGAAGGGATTTCCCCATCAACACTGATTGGGTATCCAGTGAGTTTCTTTCCTGTAACCCCAGCTTGCAGGTAAGAAAATCGCACCATCTACGGCCGGCTTTGACTCAGATTAGGCCCCATAAATTTGCATATGCAGAAATGAGCAAGCGGAGTGTCTACTTGTTTCAATAAAGCTTTTTGAGGAAGTGCGGTGTGAGCCCTTGCTACTTTGCATGACTTATATATGGGGAAGGAGATGAAGCCCGGAGAAGGATTAGCACCCGCGACTGGTGCTTTAGAGCGGCAATGGGATGGGGTTGCTGCAGCATGGAAGCCACCCACAGGGAAGAAAAATATATTTTAAAAATGTTCTTCCCAAATATATTGACATATATTTGAAATACTACAATTTTGGCCGTATTCAATATATTTAAAAAAAAAATATATATATATATAGTATATATTATATATACACACACACATATATATATATATATACAGTATATATATATATCCATTCAGTGGTATCTGACCCTTGGCGATTGCATGGACCGTCACTTGTAAGCGACTTTTTCCATGAATTCTCTTAGCAATTATTTTACAGGGTAGGTTGCCAGGTCTTTCCCCAACCCCCACCATGGAGGAGATCCCACATATATATATATATATATATATATACACACACACACACTGTATGTTGAAATGCGTTTTTTTATATATTATAAAATATATGAAAAATATATATTTTTTTAAAATACATCCTTCAGATTTTTTTTAACATATAAAAACACATTTTAACATATATTTTTACATATATTTGTAAATGCATTCCAAAAATGTAGATTAAATGTATTCTTAAAGACATACAGTATATTTGAAAATGTATTTTTAAACCTATTTTTCATATATTTTGTAATATATAAAAACACATTTTCAATATGCAGTATATATATATATGTGTGTATATATATATATATATATATATATATACACTACATATATATATTTTTTTTAAATACACTGAATACGGCCAAAATTTTAGTATTTAAAATATATGTCAATATATTTGGGAAGAATATTTTAAAATATATTTTTCTTCCACGTGGGCAAGCTCTCCTTCCTGGTTCTGACCTGAATTCCCAATATTTTTCTATTTTTGAATTGGGACTAAAGTTGAAATAAAAACTGCAGGGAGCTTTTTACTGGAAGAGACTTTATATCTGCCTTTGGCCAAAAAACGACTTTCCCTTTTTTATCGGCAATTTTTTTTTCCACGCACAGCGCAGTGCACATTCTCAGCATGTTACTGATGGAACCGTTGTAATGCATCTTCAATCTGCACGCACGGGTGTTACATCATCAATGGCCGCCCGAAGGCTGGTGATGCCAATGCAGAAGAAGATGGCGGTGACAGCGAGTTCTGTCGAGGCTACAGAAGGGCTCACTAACAGGTAAGTGTCACAAAGCGCAGGTATGTCGTCTATACTCACACATCACGGCATGAGCTTCCTTGTCCCAGGTAAGGTTTGGTTCCTATTCCTCCACCAGCAGATGATGGAACCCATAATCAGAGAGGGCCATGTTTGATTAGTAACATGCAAGGAGCACCGAAGGCTGTTTATGGTGCTGTAGCCAGATTTTAATTTCCAGAAGTCAGCGGTAACTGGATTATTGATCCGATATATATTGATCTACTCTGCAGGATAAAATGACACACAAGACGTTTGGTGATAATAAAATGTCCACAGCACAAATATCTTCAGCCGTGATACGGTACTGGAAGTTCTGAGGGCACGATATGTATTTTAGGTCCAATACATTTGAACTGGCAACCGTACTTTTGGCGTTTCACACTGATAGAAAAGCAAGTGGTGGGAAATCCCCCCAACTGAGTGGCCGTTGATGGGTAGAGGTCACAATTCATTCCCGATGACTACCCAATTGATGGGGGTTCCACGTTCCCTGACACATGCCTATCTGCAGACAACGGGGGTGATTTGCTAAAAACTGGAGCCCTCAGAATCTGGTGCAGCTGCGCACGGGAGCCAATCAGCTTCTAACTTCAGCTTGTTTAATGCAGCTTGGGCAATAAAACCTGGAAGCTGCCTGGTTGCTGTGTAGAGCTTCACCAGATTTTGCACCATGCAGTTTTAGTAAATCAACCCCATTGTCTATTCCAACCAGGGCAACTCCTACTCCAACATGCACATTTGATTTACATTTTATTATTGGTGGGCCATTGCCATTCGATGGTGTGTCCGAGTCTTGTCATTGCTAGGACATTGCTGCTTGGTTGTCAAGCCTAAGTTTAATCCTTGCCATTGGTGTGTTTGAGTTTTATCCTGGTGGGGACACTGGTTCTTGGCTGATGTGTCTGAGTTTCATCATTCCATGGACAATGGCGCTCCGTTTATGTGTCCGAGTTCCATCGTTGCTCGGTTGGTGCGCCTGAGTTTTATCATTGTGGGGACACTGCCCTTCGATTGGTGTGTCTGCATTTTATCACTGGTTGGTCATTGCTGCCTTAGTTGGTGTTTTTGAGTTATATAATTGCGGGGACAATGCCCTTTGGCTGATGTGTTCTACCATTGTGGGGACATTGCTGCTTGGTTGCCAATCCTAAGTTCAATCCTTGCTGGGACATTGCCATTTGATTGGTGTGTTTGAGTTATCATTGCAGGGGTATTGACGCTCGGTTGGTGCACCCGAGTTTTATCACTGCGGGGACAATGGCGCTCGGTTTATGTTCTATGAGTTCTATCATTGCTTGAATATTGTGGTTCGGTTTGGTGTGTCTGAGTTTTATGGTGGGGACATTGTCATCTGATTGGTGTGTCTGAGCTTTATCATTCCATGGACAATGGCGCTCGGTTTACGTGTCTACGTTTTATCATTGGTTGGTCATTGCTGCCTCAGTTGGTGTTTTTGAGTTATATAATTGCGGGGGCAATGCCTTTTGGCTGATGTGTCCAAGTCCTATGTGTCCAAGTCCTATCATTGTGGGGACATTGCTGCTAGGTTGCCAAACCTAAGTTTAGCTGGGCCATTTGATCGGTGTGTCTGAATTATCACTGCAGGGACATTGACGCTTGCTTGGATATTGTGGTTCAGTTGGTGTGTCTGAGTTTTATCATTCCATGGACAAATTTGCTTCGTTTATTTGTGTGTCTACCATTGCTTGGACATTGCTGCCCTGGGTGGTGTTTTTGAGTTATTTCCTTGCAGGGACAATCCCAAATGGTTGATTTGTCTGAGTCTTATCATTGTAAGGTCATTGCTTCTTGGTTGCCAAGCCCAAGTTTAATCACCGTTGGGACATTGCCATTCAATTAATGTGTCTGAGTTTTATCACTGCTGCTAGGTTGCGGAGTCCTACCGCTGTGGGCACATTACTGCTTGGTTGCCAAACCTAAGTTTTTTCACTGTTGGGACATTGTCACTCGGTTGATGTGTCGAAGTCTTATCATTGCCGGGACATTGCTGCTTGGTTGCCAAGCCTAAGTTCTGTCATTGTTGGAACATTCCCTCTCGGGTGATGTCTATCATTGCCGGGACATTGCTGCTTGGTTGCCAAGCCTAAGTTCTGTCATTGTTGGAACATTGCCTCTCAGGTGATGTCTATCATTGCCAGGACATTGCTGCTTGGTTGTCAAGCCTAAGTTCTATCATTGTTGGAACATTCCCTCTTGGGTGATGTCTATCATTGGCGGGACATTGCCACTCGGTTGATGTGTCTGAGTCTTATCTTTGCCCGGACATTGCTACTTGGTTGCCAAGCCTAAGTTCTGTCATTGTTGGAACATTCCCTCTCGGGTGACTATCATTGCCGGGACATTGCTGCTTGGTTGCCAAGCCTAAGTTCTGTCATTGTTGGAACATTGCCTCTCAGGTGATGTCTATCATTGCCAGGACATTGCTGCTTGGTTGCCAAGCCTAAGTTCTATCATTGTTGGAACATTCCCTCTTGGGTGATGTCTATCATTGGCGGGACATTGCCGCTCGGTTGATGTGTCTGAGTCTTATCTTTGCCGGGACATTGCTGCTTGGTTGCCAAGCCTAAGTTCTGTCATTGTTGGAACATTCCCTCTCGGGTGATGTCTATCATTGCCGGGACATTGCTGCTTGGTTGCCAAGCCTAAGCCCTGTCATTGTTGGAACATTCCCTCTCGGGTGACTATCATTGCCGGGACATTGCTACTTGGTTGCCAAGCCTAAGCCCTGTCATTGTTGGAACATTCCCTCTCGGGTGGGACATTGCCGCTCGGTTGGTGCAGTTCTATCACTGCTGGGACACTACCATTCAGTTAACGTGTCTATCACTGCCGCTCAGTTGATGCGTCTGAGTCATTGGTGGGACCATGACGCTCGGTTGGTGCAGTTCTATCACTGCTGGGACACTACCATTCAGTTAACGTGTCTATCACTGCCGCTCAGTTGAGTCATTGGTGGGACCATGACGCTCGGTTGGTGCGCCTAAGTTTGCCGCACCCCGAAGTCGCTCTGTACCAATAAAGGACGTGTGTATAAAATATAGAGAATTGCTACTTTTCTATAAATATTTACTTAAAAAGCCCAGATTATAAATACAATTCATTCTTACATTTTAAGAAACTGCTGGTCAGTTCATACAAAAGGAGTTGAGGGACATTTTGTAGGACAGACTTTTTCCAGGGACAAATCCGTAACGCTCAGGACTGTCTCTGGTAATCAGTCAGTAATTGTCAGGCTTTGCCGACGTGGGAAGGAAGGAGCCATTTTTACATGTGGCGGCATCACACAGGGAAGGGGGGGGGTTCAAAAGGCCATATTTCATTTACAATACAATTTAAGTGCTATGTTCAGATTTACTAAGTGCTGATTGTGAGACTCCAGATGCAGAGAGCGGGAGACTCTGAAATGTCTGGGACAGGTGTCTATCATAACGAACCCCAACAACGTCTCCCACAGAACACCCAAGGGAGTGACAATGTACCATAGGTCAGTGCAAAGAGGACCTGTCTCCAAGAAATACCCAGCTCTGCCCATTGCTGAAACACTAGCAACAGGGAATATGTTGGCAAACGACTTCTATACAATCTATAAGAAAGTCTGTGCTCAAATCCTACATCCGGCAGGTCCGAGACAAGGATCCTTCCTCACTTCTCTCCGGGTTTTTCCACTGCCAGTTCACAGTGAAGTCATAGCTTTAGAATGAAGCTGCAGTACTGAGAAGGTGAGTGCAAGTCACCAAGCTACAGCCAACTCATCATCTACAACAGTGGTCCTCATACTGCGGCCCAGGGGACGGACGTGGCCCTTTGCATGCCTTTATCCGGCCCTCGGGGCACTATTCCTCCCACTGATACAAAATTCTATTCTTCCAAATGACATCAACAATGGGGAACCATTCCTCCCACTGATACCAACAATGGGGAACCATTCCTCCCACTGATACCAACAATGGGGCACCATTCCTCCCACTGATACCAACAATGGGGCACCATTCCTCCCACTGATACCAACAATGGGGCACCATTCCTCCCACTGATACCAACAATGGGGCACCATTCCTCACACTGATACCAACAATGGGGAAGCATTCCTCCCACTGATACCAACAATGGGGAAGCATTCCTCCCACTGATACCAACAATGGGGAAGCATTCCTCCCACTGATACCAACAATGGGGAAGCATTCCTCCCACTGATACCAACAATGGGGAAGCATTCCTCCCACTGATACCAACAATGGGGCACCATTTCTCTCACTGATACCAACAATGGGGCACCATTCCTCCCACTGATACCAAAAATGGGGCACCATTCCTCCCACTGATACCAAAAATGGGGCACCATTCCTCCCACTGATACCAACAATGGAGCACCATTCCTCCCACTGATACCAACAATGGAGCACCATTCCTCTCACTGATACCAACAATAGGGCACCATTTCTTTCACTGATACCAACAATGGGTCACCATTCCTCCCACTGACACCAACAATGGGTCACCATTCCTCCCACTGATACCAACAATGGGTCACCACTCCTCCCACTGACACCAACAATGGGTACCATTCCTCCCACTGACACCAACAATGGAGCACCATTCCTCCCACTGATACCAACAATGGAGCACCATTCCTCCCACTGACACCAACAATGGAGCACCATTCCTCCCACTGATACCAACAATGGGTCACCATTCCTCTCACTGACACTAACAATAGGGCACCATTTCTCCAACTGACGCCAACAATGGGGCACCATTCCTCCCAATGCTACCATTTGGTGCCTATGTGGCGATGTTTACAGATGCCAGTAAGTCTGAAGGACAATAATCTGGCCCTTTTTGGAGACCCCTGATCTACAACAACAGGAGGAAGTACAGCTTTTTACACATGAACAGTAAAGCTAAACTCAAGGCAGATATAAAAGACAAAGTCTCCTGCAGCCCCTGTACAGCAGAGATCAGACTGGGGAATGGAGAAGTAGCACAAGGAGCCATTCAAGTGTGCTGAAATGTGCATGTGCTAACAAGGGGCAAGCTGATAGGAGGAAAGTGGAGAGTGACACAGAGATGACCTCATCAGTCTGCTGCTTCTCCTTTCACTATCCAATCAGAGGCTGCTGGGGGAGGGACATTAGACAAAGGGCAATTCCGGGGAACATGTGAGAACAAGCAACAGAATATTATTATCTTATGATGAAAGATCGATCAGTTTCTGAGTTCTGTGCATTTCACTGCAACCAAATTCCACAGAGCCCATGCCAGGGACAATGGGAGCGTACTCCCTGCTCTACGGAACTTCCTCTGTCTCAGATTTCTGCATCATCAATTTCATTTATGGCAGATCTGAATCTCACTGACCTAGATATATAGATTCATCGGAGGTTTTCTATTGAATAGTCAATTCTTTGGTAATGCCTCTTCCACAAAACGCCTGGCTTCTGTCAGACCGGTTGCCGTACACACGGGCCGAATGTTGGCCGGTTTCCGTTGAAGCAGCCGATGCCACCCGATATTCGGCCCGTGTGTACTCCGCCATAAACAAAGCAAGTAAGATGATAATCACGGAGCGCTTGAGTTATACCTTAGATGCTCTATCATCATGTTCTTCCATACGATGGAGCCCTCGGCTGAGGCCCATGTGTATAGAACTCAATGCCATGGAATACATACGCTCAGACACAGTACATGACGCTTGGATTTGAGCGCAAACTTTCTATATCTGATAGATCAATACAATGCATCCCTTTCTAGGACAGAGCCAACAGCAGGGTTGCCTGGACAGAAGTGCACAGCTTGGACACCTCTCTACCTCCAGGTGCCACTGCAAGTCCCAGCATGCTGTGTCAGTCAACGGTATGCTTCAACAATATCTGGAGGAGCCCATATTCTAGAGAAGCCTTTCTCAACCAGGGGTACTTCAGAGGCCGCAAGGGGTTCTTGAGTGGCAGACTGATCTCCCACCTGATGGTGCCTGATGGGGTGAGACCAGTGGAACCTCTCGATTCTCAAATAGGTAACCATTGACACCAATGATCTTTTTAGTTGTCTGTATGAGGGGCATATTCCCCAATGATCCCCAATGTAAGGGGAACAGTCTTTCCACTGACCCCCCTCCCAACCCAATGTAAGAGTAACAGTCTTCCCACTGACCCCCCCAATTTAAGAGTAACAGTCTTCCCACTGACCCCCTTCCCCCCCAATGTAAGGGGAACAGTCCTCCCACTGACCTTCAATGTAAAAAGAACAATCTTCCCACTGACCCCCAATTTAAGGGAAACAGTCTTCCTACTGACCCCCAATTTAAGGGAAACAGTCTTCCCACTGACCCCCCAATGTAAGGGATACAGTCTTCCCACTGACCCCCCCCCTTCCCAATGTAAGGGGAACAGTCTTCCCACTGACCCCCCCCCCCACCCAAATGTAAGGGGAACAGTCTACCCATTGGCCCCCAATGTAAGAGGAACATTCTTCCCACTGACCCACCCAATGTAAGGGATACAGTCTTCCCACTGACCCCCTCCCTTCCCAATGTAAGGGTCACGGTCTTCCCACTGACACCCCCAATGTAAGGGATACAGTCTTCCCACTGACCCCCCCCCTTCCCAATGTAAGGGGAATAGTCTTCCCACTGACCCCCCCAATGTAAGGAATACATTCTTCCCACTGACCTGCCCAATGTAAGGGTCACAGTCTTCCCACTGACACCCGCCCCCCTTCCCAATGTAAGGGGAACAGTCTTTCCACTGACCCCCAATGTAAGGGATACAGTCCTCCCACTGACTCCCCCCCCCTTCCCAATGTAAGGGGAACAGTCTTCCCACTGACCACCCCCCCAATGTAAGGAGAATAGTCTTCCCACTGACCCCCCCCCCCCCCAATGTAAGGAGAACAGTCTTCCCACTGACCCTCCAACGTAAGAAGAACAGTCTTCCCACTGACCCCCCAATGTAAGAGGAACATTCTTCCCACTGACCTACCCAATGTAAGGGTCACAGTCTTCCCACTGACCCCCCAATGTAAGAGGAACATTCTTCCCACTGACCTACCCAATGTAAGGGTCACAGTCTTCCCACTGACCCTCAGTATAACCGTGCTTTCTTTCTACTGACATCCAATGTAAAGAGGCACATCTCCCTCTGAACACAAACGTAAGTAGGGCCTTTCTCCCACCAGTGGCCAATAATGGGGGGGACCTTCTTCAAACTGACTACAAATGCAAGGGACTCTGAAGCTTGAAAATTTCTGCCAGTGTTCCTCTGGGGTAAAAAGGTTGAGAAAGGCCGTTCTAGAGGATCACTCCCAAAGGGCTGATGCATGAAAGATTCTAAGAAGTGTACAAACCCTCCTTGAGGCACCCAGTCAGAATTCTCCTTTTATATTTCTGCAGCAGATCCGAAAATGAAAAGAGAAATTCTGATTGGCAGCTCTGGGTGGTAACTTTTCTTTGCAGCAATGGGCAATACCTGTAATAATTCAGGGAACGGGTAATCCAGCACTAGGTGAGGAAAACCAATTATAGGTGACAGAGTATGTGTGTTCACCGGAAATAATAAACGGGGCCCTGGAAAGCTTTCATCATGCTGGAGATTTGGCCCAACTCTGGAGATTTGTCCAGCCAGCCTTGTGCACTTGTCAGACATTTCTAGACGTGTTCAGCACGTCGATTGGGTAAAGTGCAGTTAAAAGCAGAAACCAACAAAAGGGAATATGGTGGGCCCTTTCTGTGACCACCAATGGCGAGTACACTGGGCCCACCAAAGAGGAATACAATGGGCCCACCAAAGGGGAATACAATGAGCCTGAGAAAGGGGAGTACACTGGGCCCACCAATGGGGAATACAATGGACCCACCAAACAGGAGTACAATCAGCCTGCCAAAGGGGAGTACACTGGGCCCACCCAAAGATGAGTACCCTGGGCCCAGTTTGGGACCACCAAAGGTGAGTACAAAGGGCCCACCAAATAGGAGAATAATCAACCTGCCAAAGCGGAGTACGCTGGGCCAACATAAAGATGAGTACAAGGGGCTCAATCTGTGACCACCAAAGGGGGTTACACTGGGCCCTTCATAGAGGAGTACACTGGGCTCAACAGAGGAAAGTAGACTGGGGGGGAAGGGTACAATGGGCCCATCATAGAAGAGTAAACTGGACCTTCTCTTGACCATCAAAGGAAAGTAGACTGGGCCCACCAAAGTAGGGTACACTAGGCCCTCTCTGTGATTGCCAAAGGAGAGTAGACTGGGCCCACCAAAGGGTGATAGAATAATCCCTCTCTGTGACTACCAAAGGGAAGTAGACTGGGCCCGCCAAAGGGGGGGGGGGGTAGACTAGGCCCTCTCTGTGATTGCCAAAGGGGGGTAGACTGAGCCCTCTTTGTGATCGCCAAAGGGGCGTAGACTAGATTCTCTCTGTGATCGCCAAAGTGGGATAGACTAAGCCCTCTCTGTGACTACCAAAGACAAGTAGACTGGGCCCAACACATGGGAGCAGAATATGGCCCTCTCAGTGACCGCCAAAGGGGGGCAGACTAAGCCCTCTCTGTGACCTCCAAAGAGGGTCAAACTGGGCCCACCAAAGGGGGCTAGACTGGGCCCTCTCTGTGACTCCAGATATCTCTCTCTCCTAAAAGTGCTAAATGTACAAATTTAAAACATTTTTCAGAACTTCCCGAATGATTTCATATTAAAGTGGAGAATCATAAAAATAATCTCTAAGTGCTACAATAAAAACTGCGCGATAACAGATGAGGAGCTACAACGTAAAAGAAACCTTTTCCTGTAAAAGTGGAAATCCCGACTGCACCTCCGCCTTGAAGTGAAGCAGCGAGGTCATTGTCTCCAAGCGCACCAACGTGTAATTTCAGAGAACCCCAACGCAACCGCATAATGATAAAATGGAGCTACATCTAATCCCCATCCTGTCGATGGTTACAGAGGGCTGGGAGAAGGTGCGACCCCTCTATTGTCACATGTGAAGCTTTGAATCTGGGTTCCAAATTTTTGGAAAAGTCCTAAAAATTCTAAACTCACATCTGCAAGAAGGCTGAATATCTGCCCCTCTGGTGCCTTCAAGCCTCCAGTGTAACAACTGGAAATGAAAGCTTTTTCTAGGGCAGACGGCAGGAGAATACTCTACAGGAGCTCGGGTTGGGGTTGGGAGTGGGGGGGAGGGGGCAAGCTATTAATTAAACAATTCCTGATGCCCCCGCAATTACGCAGGTTCATTTAAAAAACATGAAACGTTGTCACACAGCTTCATAGGATGACCAGAGGACATGCTCTGTACCAGAATTAACATAAAACCCCTTAAAAACACATAGAAATCCCGCTACATATAGATATGTATCATATGTGTGTGTGAGCGCCGAATTACCGGATGCACAGACCCACAAGCGCCTAAAACCCATTGGAGGACAACTAAAGAAAATATAAACTGATAGAGCTGCTGATAAGTGCTTTTTCCTCTCACCGCGTGAGAATCTGCTTATTACTGAGTCATACAAGCCCTGCGCAGGCGGCCATTAAAAGTGCGTTTATCCCACGCCTGGGTACCAACCATCAAAACGTCTCTCCTGTGGACTTGTGTTCAGGAGGTCCCCCCACCACCACCCCCTGTAGATCTGAGGAACCTCCAGATACGCTGTACAAGCTCAGAAACACAATGTGGAGGTCATTGTGTGGAGGTCAATGTGGAGGTCGGCCATTGCCTACCATGGGAACCGGGGCTGCGGCAGGTCTATACATTCTCACAGGCCTGAGACGGACCCCCACCTGGCGCTGGCAGTACTTCCGCCATTGCCGTAGGTAAGTGCTACAGTAAGTTCAGGCACCTGTGGAGACCATGGCTTCTACAGTGTCAGTATATCACCACCACCACCACCCTATAGATACGGGCGGCGTACCCCCAATGACATGGCCAATCGTCTGCAGAGCATTGCACCGACAGTGAGAAGGCCTCAGTACAACAGCTCTGCAGACCTCTTTAACACGTAAGGCCAGAGTCCTGTCATTTCTTCTATACAGATGGAGGGAACGGGGGGTTGTTTGGGTGCCATGTAGGACCCCGTCCCCTCTCTTCATCGGTCTTGAATTGGCCCCGCTCCTCTACTGTGACATTAAAAAAAAAAACATAAGCTGGGACTGCGGAGCGGAGTGGCCCCTCGTTATCCAGGGGCCACAATATCAAACAGGTCTCTTTAAAGTGCCATAGAGAATTTGTTACCTCTTTAGGTAAAAAAAAAAACAAAAACAGCTTCACCGGTGACCCCAAAAGGGTTAAAACAGCAGCCTGAGCACAGCAAAGCCAAAATACATCTGAACCCCCCCTCCCCCCCACCCAACCAGCAACAACCAGTGTACCAGACTGAGCGGCACACCCCAGTCCTCCTGAGGAAGCACTCTGCTCTCAGCGCACACAATACTGACACCCGCAATCCAGTTTCCTTGCAAAGGTGAAGAAACGGGGCATTATATGGGCGCTGGGGGGAGGGGGGGAGGGGAAGGGGGGGGGGCAGACTGCTGATTTAACACCGCCGGCTTCCTGTAAGGTTTACCAATGTGCAACATTCCCCCTTGTGGATACAAAAGGAACTCCAACTGAAAGCGTTAGCCAAAGGTCTGGCTAGCGGCCGGGTCAGGGGTTGAAGCCAAGGGGGTCCTGCTCTCGCTTACATTCACCAGGGGGAATTCTGAGAAGTCGGCGGCGGCCGTGGGCGGCCGCAGGTTCACCTGTCCGTTGGCGGGGCTGAACTGGGGCGATATCCCGGGGGGGCGGCTGCCGTGGTACTGCGCTCTGAACGGCTGCTCGAAGGCGGCCAGCTGGTAGGTCTGGTGGACAGTCTGCTGCGCCTCGGGCTTCTTCTGAGCCGTCACTTGATCGATGAAATCCTGCGCCGATGACGAAGGCGTGGGGGAGGCGTGACTTCCGTCGTCCGCTGTAAAGCTGAAGGTGCTTTGGGCGTCAGTCACTATGAGTCCGAAGTGAGATTTGTCAGGCGACACCCTCAGTGGGGTGCTCATGCTCGCTCTGTACGTAGAGATGGGCAGCGTAGCGTAGACGTGCTTGTCCAGCGCGGGAAAGGCTGCCGTACTGGAGAGCGCCTGGCTATCGGTGACGAAGTTCAGGCCCGTGTTGTTCAGATAGGCGTCGTTTTGGCTGGTCCGTTCTAGAGCCTGCTGAAGAAACTTCGAATACTCTTGCAGCATGCTGGCCTTGTCTGACTGTGGGACCTGGGCGGTGGCCCCGAGGTTCTCTGGCTGGCTGGTCTCCCCCACCCCAGAGGAGTTGATGGAGATGCTGGAAGTGACTTCCGTATCTCCAACGCTGAAGGCGATCTCGTGCTGCCCGTTGGCTTTGTGCGAATAATGATCCAACAGCGTCTGCAGCACTTCGTCCGGAATCACGTTCTTCTCGTGGTTCGCCTTGATGTCCACGTTCAGCGCCTGAGCGTCTATAAGGGTGGCCGTGCTATTCTCGTCCATGACGCTGGCCACGGCTGCCTGTGTGGCCGACGGCTGGGAGGCCATAGTGCCCACGTTCAGGGCGTATTCGCGGCTGCTGCTGTTGCCGGTGGCGGCCAGCAGGTAGCGCTTCTTCTTGGAGAACTGCATGGCCTCGTCGTAGCTGACGCTGCTGTTGGCCGGTTTGGTTGCCCCCTCCTGCATGGGGTCGCCGTGGTCCATGTCTGAGTTGCTTCCAGAGTCCAGCAAGGCCTGTTTGTCCACCAGTTCGAAAGTATACTTGTCCACTTTGCCGTCGTTGAAGGCGCTGAGTGCCGCCATGGCCTGGCTTTGCTCCAGGGCTTGGCTCTGCTCCAGCGCCTGGCTCTGCTCCAGCGCGTGTTTGACGCTCTTTTTGTTGCTCACTTTCTTGATCAGCAGTTTTGGGGGGCTGATGGCGGCGGACACGTCTTCCTGGAGGTGCAGGTCGCTGACGGAGGGATGAGGCATTTCCACCGAGTACTCCGTCACCATGTACTCGTCTTTCACTTTGGTACTGTTGGGGTACAGGGGCAGGAACTCCGCCTTGTCCTTCTTCTGCTCCGCCTTTTCCAGGGCGCCCTCCTTATCGCTCAGCCCCAGCAGCTTCATCTTGTCCGTCCTCTGCTTCTTCTTCGGTAACGCCCCTTCTTTGGCCAGCGCAGAGAACACGTCGCCGTCCGGGGATAACAGGCTGGACTTGCTGCCACTTTTGCTGACTTTGCGCTCTCGGTTCTCGTGGCACATGCGCTTGTGCTTCAGTACGCGGTCCGTCCGGGAGAAATACTGGCGGGAAAAACAAACAAAAGACTTTCTATCAGTGTCAGCGCTCTTCACATAAATCAAATATGTCGCTCGATTTAACTCCTTCAATACCGGGCGCGGTCACCCCCTTCCAGTCCAGGCCAAATCTCAGCTTTCACACTTTGAATGGCACTTGCGCGGTCATGCAACACTGTACCCATTAGACTTTTTTTTTCTTTCTTTTTTTTTCGAGACAGATAGAGCTTTCTTTTGATGGTATATAATCACCAATGAGTTTTTTTATTTATGACGAAATTTGATTTTTTACATTTTTTTTACTGGATATGTTTATTAGCAAAAAGTCAAAAATATTTTTTTTCTTCTCAAAATTGTCGGTCTTTTTTTGTTTATAGCGCAGAGAATAAAAAATGCACAGGTGATCAAATACCACCGAAAGAAAGCTTTTGTAGGGGAAAAAGAACGTACATTTCATTTGGGTGCAGCGTTGCATGACCGCGCAATTGTCAGTTAAATTAATGCAGTGCCGTATCACAAACAAATGACCTGGTCAGGAAGGGGGGGGGGGGGTCATTTTTACACTGTTGCTTTAATTTGTGTTTTATTTTATTTTTTTTATCACTTTGTTGCTGTAAACATCCCCTGTGACAGCAATAGGCACCTACAGGGAGGAAAATAATGATTCGCTCCCCTGCAGAGTCTGTAGGTTCACCCACTTACAGAGAAATGACGGTTCTGTAATTTGTATCATAGATGTATATAAATGATAGAGACAGAATATTGACCAAAAATCCAGAAAAACAGGATACAAATGTTATAAATGGAGTTGCAGTTCGGTGAGTAGAATAAGTGTTTGATCCCCACCAACCAACAATGATTCTGGCTCCCACAGAACGGCGATGTGCTCATGTGGTACACAGATCAGTCCTGTCAATGTAAGAAGGTCCCCCTAACGACAACTCGTTGCGTGTATAGCAGACACCTGTCCACAGAATCTCTGTTCTTCCATTCACACCTCACCACCACCATGGGCAAGACCAAAGAGCTGTCAGAGGACCTCAGGGACAAGATTGTAGACCTGCACAAGGATGGAATGGGCTACAAGATCATCAGCCAGAAGCTTGGTGAGAAGGAGACGACTGTTGGAGCGATTATTTGCAAATGGAAGAAATACAAAGTAACCATCAATCACCCTCAGTCTGGAGCTCCATGCAAGATCTCACCTCATGGGGTAAGGATGATCATGAGAAAAGTGAGGGACCAGCCAAGAACTACACGGGAGGAGCTTGTGAATGGTCTCAAGGCAGTTGGGACCACAGTCACCGAACCAACCATTGGTAACACAACACGTCGCCATGGACTGAAATCATGCAGTGCCCGCAAGGTCCCCCTCCTCAAGAAGGCACATGTACAGGCCCGTCTGAAGGTTGCCAATGAACATGAATGATTCAGAGAAGGATTGGGAGAAAGTCCTGTGGTCAGATGAGACCACAATTGAGCTCTTTGGCATTAACTCGACTCGCCGTGTTTGGAGGAGGAAATGCTGACTATGACCCTAAGAACACCATCTCTACAGTCCAGCACGGAGGTGGAGACATTATGCTTTGGGTCTGTTTCTCTGCTAAAGGTACAGGCTGACTTTGCCGCATTAAGGGGCCAATGGACAAGGCCATTTATTTTAAAATCTTGGGTGAGAAACTTCTTCCCTCAGCCAGGACATTGAAAATGGGTCGTGGATGGGTCTTCCAGCATGACAATGACTCAACATATACTGCCGAGGCAACAAAGGAGCGGCTCAAGAAGAAGCACAATAAGGTCATGGAGTGGCCTAGCCAGTCTCCAGACCTTCATCCTATAGAAAATGTATGGAGGGAGCTGAAAGTTCGGGTTGCCAAGTGACAGCTAAGAAACCTCAAGTATTATTATTATACAGTATTTATAAAGCGCCAATAGTTCGCTCAGCGCTGTACATTACAGAGGGGACAGAACATGTGACAGAACAATACCAATACAATGCAAAACATGAGGGGATCGAGGGCCCTGATCTTTGGAGCTTACAATCTATGAGGGAGGGGATGGTGGCACAGGAGGAGATAGCTGTGGGGGATGGAGTGGTAGGAAGAGTGGAGGAGGTCGGCAAATTAGAAGGGGGTGGAGTAGACTTCTCTGAAGAGATGGGTTTTCAGGGTGCGCCTAAAAGAGAGGAGAGTAGGTCATTGTCTGATGGGTTAGGGCAGGGAGTTCCAAAGGATGGGCGACACCCTGGAGAAATCCTGGAGGCGGGCATGGGAGGAGGAGACCAGGGTACTAGAGAGAAGGAGGTCTCAAATATTTAGAGATCTGTAAAGGAGAGTGGACCAAATCCCTCCTGAGATGTGTGCAAACCTGGGAACCATCTACAAGAAACGTTTCACCTCTGTGCTCACCAACAAGGGTTCCTCCACCAACTACAAGGAACGTCTCACCTCTGTGCTCGCCAACAAGGGTTCCTCCACCAACTACAGGAAAGGTCTCACCTCTCTGCTCACCAACAAGGGTTCCTCCACCAACTACAGGAAACGTCTCACCTCTCTGCTTGCCAACAAGGCTTCCTCCACCATCTACAAGAAACGTTTCACCTCTGTGCTTACCAACAAGGGTTCCTCCACCAATTACAAGGAACGTCTCACCTCTGTGCTCGCCAACAAGGGTTCCTCCACCAACTACAGGAAAGGTCTCACCTCTCTGCTCACCAACAAGGGTTCCTCCACCAACTACAGGAAACGTCTCACCTCTCTGCTTGCCAACATGGGTTCCTCCACCAACTACAAGGAACGTCTCACCTCTGTGCTCGCCAACAAGGGTTCCTCCACCAACTACAAGAAACGTCTTACCTCTCTGCTCACCAACAAGGGTTCCTCCACCAACTACAAGGAACGTCTCACCTCTGTGCTCGCCAACAAGGTTCCTCCACCAACTACAAGGAACGTCTCACCTCTCTGCTCACCAACAAGGGTTCTACCACCAACTACAAGGAACGTCTCACCTCTGTGCTCGCCAACAAGGGTTCCTCCACCAACTACAAGGAACGTCTCACCTCTCTGCTCGCCAACAAGGGTTCCTTCACCAACTACAAGGAACGTCTCACCTCTGTGCTCACCAACTAGGGTTCCTCCACCAACTACAAGGAACGTCTCACCTCTGTGCTCGCCAACTAGGGTTCCTCCACCAAATACAAGAAATGTCTCACCTCTGTGCTCACCAACAAGGGTTCCTCCACCAACTACAAGGAACGTCTCACCTCTCTGCTCGCCAACAAGGGTTCCTTCACCAACTACAAGGAACGTCTCACCTCTGTGCTCGCCAACAAGGGTTCCTCCACCAACTACAAGGAACGTCTCACCTCTCTGCTCACCAACTAGGGTTCCTCCACCAACTACAAGGAACGTCTCACCTCTCTGCTCACCAACAAGGGTTCCTCCACCAACTACAAGGAACGTCTCACCTCTGTGCTCGCCAACAAGGGTTCCTCCACCAACTACAAGTAACGTCTCACCTCTGTGCTCACCAGCAAGGGTTCCTCCACCAACTACAAGGAACGTCTGACCTCTGTGATTGCCAACAAGGGTTCCTCCAGCAACTACAGGAAACGTCTCACCTCTGTGCTCGCCAACAAGGGTTCCTCCACCAACTACAAGGAACGTCTCACCTCTGTGCTCACCAACAAGGGTTCCTCCACCAACTACAAGTAATGGCTCACCTCTGTGCTCTCCAACAAGGGTTCCTCCACCAACTACAAGGGACGTCTCACCTCTGTGCTCGCCAACAAGGGTTCCTCCACCAACTACAAGGAACGTCTCACCTCTGTGCTCACCAACAAGGGTTCCTCCACCAACTACAAGGAACGTCTCACCTCTGTGCTCACCAACAAGGGTTCCTGCACCAACTACAAGGAACGTCTCACCTGTGTGCTCACCAACAAGTGTTCCTCCACCAACTACAAGGAACGTCTTACCTCTGTGCTCACCAACAAGGGTTCCTCCACCAACTACAAGGAACGTCTCACCTCTGTGCTCACCAACAAGTGTTCCTCCACCAACTACAAGGGACGTCTCACCTCTGTGCTCGCCAACAAGGGTTCCTCCACCAACTACAAGGAACGTCTCACCTCTGTGCTCACCAACAAGGGTTCCTCCACCAACTACAAGGAACGTCTCACCTCTGTGCTCACCAACAAGGGTTCCTGCACCAACTACAAGGAACGTCTCACCTGTGTGCTCACCAACAAGTGTTCCTCCACCAACTACAAGGAACGTCTCACCTCTGTGCTCACCAACAAGGGTTCCTCCACCAACTACAAGGAACGTCTCACCTGTGTGCTCACCAACAAGTGTTCCTCCACCAACTACAAGGAACGTCTCACCTCTGTGCTCACCAACAAGGGTTCCTCCACCAACTACAAGGAATGGCTCACCTCTGTGCTCACCAACAAGGGTTCCTCCACCAACTACAAGGAATGGCTCACCTCTGTGCTCACCAACAAGGGTTCCTCCACCAAGTACTAAGTCAGGTTTTGCTTGGGGATCAAATACTTATTTTACTCTCTGAACTGCAACTCCATTTATAACATTTGTATCGTTCGTTGTTTCTGGATTTTTGGTCAATATTCTGTCTCTATGATCTAAGACTGATGATAAGAATTATAGACCCTTTATTTCTCTGTAAGTGGGCAAACGTACAAAATCTTTTTACCTTTTACAGTGGGGAAAATAATGATTTGATCCCGTGCAGATTATGTACATTGAAAAAGGGGGTGGCTACTTGTAAGAGCTGTAATTCCTAAACCCCTCCCCCAATGTGGATGTACACACCCTCCAATTACACCAGAGAGTGCGCAATGCCCATCCATATCCATCATAGAACTAGAACCTAAAATTGTGCCTGTGCCCAAATCTATATGGACCGAACTGTATGTAAAGCGCTGCGTCAATCGATGGCGCCATAGAAATACCGGAAATAAACTGAATGGACTTTGTGATTTGATTTCAGCTGCAGCATTGTGAGAGAACAATATTCCTCTACCGACTGCTCTCATGGGTTCCCTGCAACTGCCATTTAACATCAGCCAAAGCTGGCCCTCCCACCCCCGACTGGACAGTGCAAGGAGAAGCAGCAGACCGAGGAGCTCATCTATCCGTCACTCCGCCCTCTCCTCCTATGAGAATACTCCTCATTAGCACATGCTTCTCTATGCAATGCAGGAAGATCATGGCTGGTGGGAGGAGCTGACAAGGGGCTGTACATAGCAACACGTCACAGCTCCCTGCCTCAGTGCTCCTCTGTCCTGATGCAACCAGTGGGAGGAGTTATGCCTTGATGGGTGTGTGTCAGTCTGGAGGAGTGGGCGGGTAATAACAGAACACCCCCATAGACAGGTGACAGCGCCCCCTCTGGTTGGATGAACACACCTGCAGGCAGTACTCGCACTGGTAGGGTTTCTCTCCGCTGTGCGTCCTCTTATGTCTTTCCATGTGATACTTCTGGATGAATCGCATTCCGCACTCGTCGCAGTGGAAAGGCTTCTCTCCTGGGAAGACGCAGCAAATAAAATATAATAATAATAATAATGAAAAGATGAAATATAGGAAGGGTCCCGGAACACGCAGGACTGGCCCCGGAACACGCAGGACCCCCGACCGGCCTCCCCGCTTACCTGTGTGAATCTTCTCGTGTCGCTGCAGCAGATACTTCTGGATGAAGCGCATGTCACACTGAGCGCACTGGAACGGCTTCTCACCTGGGTGACAACAATTAAAGGTCAGCTCCTCCTCATCATCATCATCCTCCTCCTCCTCCTCCTTCTCATCATCATCATCCTCCTCCTCCTTCTCATCATCTCCATACATACAGACTACAACTCGCTTTTATTTAACAGACACTTTCCACATTTAACCATTGTAATCAGCTCTATGTGTGATGCCGTACACCGGGTGAAAGATGAAATCTGGCTTACAGTGGGTGTGGCTGCTAAGGCGATTGGGGTAGAACATGCAGAGGTCAGTGCGGTGATGTCACTAAAGGCGGGACGGCAGCAGAAGAGGAACTGCGGGCTCTACGGCACAACACAGGATCGTATGAATCTGCTGGCACTTCCTGCTCTCAGCTGATTGGCTGGAGTTGCCTTTTAACCAGCTGATGACACTAAAAATACTACATACCCTCACAAAGATCCGCCTGAAACAGCGTGTATAAACATCGATCAGACGGGGGATAGATACAAAGTAACATTGTTTATAAACATCGATCAGACGGGGGATAGATACAAAGTAACATTGTTTATAAACATCAATCAGACGGGGGATAGATACAAAGTAACATTGTTTATAAACATCGATCAGACGGGGGATAGATACAAAGTAACATTGTTTATAAACATCGATCAGACGGGGGATGGAGAGATACAAAGTAACATTGTTTATAAACATCGATCAGACGGGGGATAGATACAAAGTAACATTGTTTATAAACACCGATCAGACGGGAGATAGAGAGATACAAAGTAACGTTGTTTATAAACATCGATCAGACGGGAGATGGAGAGATACAAAGTAACATTGTTTATAAACATCGATCAGACGAGAGATAGAGATACAAAGTAACATTGTTTATAAACATCGATCACACTGGAGATAGAGATACAAAGTAACATTGTTTATAAACATCGATCAGACGGGAGATGGAGATACAAAGTAACATTGTTTATAAACATCGATCAGACGGGAGATAGAGATACAAAGTAACATTGTTTATAAACATCGATCAGACGAGAGATAGAGATACAAAGTAACATTGTTTATAAACATCGATCAGACGAGAGATAGAGATACAAAGTAACATTGTTTATAAACATCGATCAGAAGGGAGATAGAGATACAAAGTAACATTGTTTATAAACATCGATCAGACGAGAGATAGAGATACAAAGTAACATTGTTTATAAACATCGATCAGACGAGAGATAGAGATACAAAGTAACATTGTTTATAAACATCGATCAGAGTGTACAGTGTCTTCAGTGCAGACAAATTCATGCAGTTTGTGACAGGGACTTGAATTGGGTGCAGCGCCCTGAAAGGATTCATGAATTCCCCCAAATGTGTCCACATATATATACACTATAGTGCCTGAAGTATTGGACCCGCCCTCCATATCATGTGATTCAGGTGTTCCAATCCCCTCCATATCATGTGATTCAGGTGTTCCAATCCCCTCCATATCATGTGATTCAGGTGTTCCAATCCCCTCCATATCATGTGATTCAGGTGTTCCAATCCCCTCCATATCATGTTTTCCAATCCACTCCCAATCATGTGATTCAGGTGTTCCAATCCCCTCCATATCATGTGATTCAGGTGTTCCAATCCCCTCCATATCATGTGATTCAGGTGTTCCAATCCCCTCCATATCATGTGATTCAGGTGTTCCAATCCCCTCCATATCATGTGATTAAGGTGTTCCAATCCCCTCCATATCATGTGATTCAGGTGTTCCAATCCCCTCCCAATCATGTGATTCGGGTGTTCCAATCCCCTCCATATCATGTGATTCAGTTGTTCCAATCCCCTCCCAATCATGTGATTCAGGTGTTCCAATCCCCTCCCAATCATGTGATTCAGGTGTTCCAATCCCCTCCATATCATGTGATTCAGGTGTTCCAATCCCCTCCATATCATGTGATTCAGGTGTTCCAATCCCCTCCATATCATGTGATTCAGGTGTTCCAATCCCCTCCATATCATGTGATTCAGGTGCTCCAATCCCCTCCATGGACACAGGTGTATACAATCAAGCCCCTAGACATGCAGACTGCTTCTACAAACATTGGTGAAAGAATGGGTCGCTCTCAGGAGCTCAGTGACTCCAAGCGTGGTCCCGTGATAGGTGGCCACCTGGGCAATAAGTCCATCCGTGACATTTCCTGGCTACTAAATATTCCACGCTCAACTGTTAGTGGGATTATAACAAAGTGGAAGCCACTGGGAACAACAGCCACTCAGCCACCAAGTGGTAGGCCACGTCACATGACAGGGCGGGGTCAGCGCATGCTGAAGCACACAGTGCGCAGAAGTCACCAACTGTCTGCAGAGTCAATAGCTAAAGACCTCCAAACTTGGTGTGGCCTTCAGATGAGCCCAACAACAGTGCGTAGAGAGCTTCATGGAATGGGTTTCCATGGCCGAGCAGCTGCATCCAAGCCTTCCATCACCAAGTGCAATGCAAAGCATCGGATGCCGTGGTGTAAAGCACGCCGCCACTGGACTCTAGAGCATGGAGACGTGTTCTCTGGAGTGACCAATCACGCTTCTCTGTCTGGCAATCCGATGGACATGTCTGGGTTTGGCGGTGGCCAGGAGAATGGTACTTACCTGACTGCATTGTGCCAAGTGTAAAGTTTGGTGGAGGGGGGATTATGGTCTGGGAATGTTCTTCAGGGGTTGGGCTTGGCCCCCTAGTTCCAGTGAAGGGAACTCTTAAGGTGACATTTTGGACAATTTCATGCTCCCGACTTTGTGGGAAGAGTTTGGGGATGGCCCCTTCCTGTTCCAACATGACTGCCCACCAGTGCACAAAGCAAGGTCCATAAAGACATGGAGGAGCCAGTTTGGGGTGGAGGAACTTGACTGTCCTGCACAGAGTCCTGACCTCAACCCCATAGAACACCTTTGGGATGAATTAGAGCGGAGACTGCGAGCCAGGCCCCCTCCCCCGACATCAGTGCCTGACCTGACAAATGTGCTTCTGGAAGAATGGTCCAACCTTCCCATAGACACCCTCCTAAACCTTGTGGGGGGCCTTCCCAGAAGAGTTGAAGCTGTTATAGCTGCTAAGGGCGGGGCCAACTCAATATTGAACCCTACGGACTAAGACTGAGGGGGGCCATTACAGGTCATGTGTGTGGGAAGGGCGGGGCCAACTCAATATTGAACCCTACGGACTAAGACTGGGGGCCATTAAAGGTCATGTGTGTGGAAAGGGCGGGGCCAACTCAATATTGAACCCTACGGACTAAGACTGGGAGGCCATTAAAGGTCATGTGCCTGGAAAGGGCGGGGCCAACTCAATATTGAACCCTACAGACTAAGACTGGGGGGCCATTAAAGGTCATGTGTGTGGAAAGGGTGGGGTCAACTCAATATTGAACCCTACGGAGTAAGACTGGGGGGGCATTAAAAGTCATGTGTGTGGAAAGGGCGGGGCCAACTCAATATTGAACCCTACGGACTAAGACTGGGGGGGCCATTAAAGGTCAGGTGTGTGGAAAGGGAGGGGCCAACTCAATATTGAACCCTACGGACTAAGACTGGGAGGCCATTAAAGGTCATGTGTGTGGAAAGGGCGGGGCCAACTCAATATTGAACCCTACGGACTAAGACTGGGGGGCCATTAAAGGTCATGTGCGGGGAAAGGGCGGGACCAACTCAATGTTGAACCCTACGGACTAAGACTGGGGGGCCATTAAAGGTCATGTGCGTGGAAAGGGCGGGGCCAACTCAATATTGAACCCTACGGACTAAGACTGGGAGGCCATTAAAGGTCATGTGTGTGGAAAGGGCGGGGCCAACTCAATATTGAACCCTATGGACTAAGACTGGGAGGCCATTAAAGGTCATGTGCGTGGAAAGGGCGGGGCCAACTCAATATTGAACCCTACGGACTAAGACTGGGAGGCCATTAAAGGTCATGTGGGTGGAAAGGCCAGCGGCCCAATACTTGGGGCAATATAGTGTATGTACAAAGGCTGGCGAAGTTCCAAGCTTTCAGCCTTCCCAGCTCCTCCCACCTGGAGGTGAGCCCCTCTATTCCATCTGGGCCCCCTCCCAGGCTCCTCACTCCATCCTCTTCTACCCAAATTCTCCTGCAGCTGAGCCCGCTCAATTACTCTTAAAGCTTTGTCCTGGCCTCTTGCCAATATAGTGTGTGTAAATGCAGTGGCCATATGAGGGGTAAGCCCACCTCCAGGTCTGGGCGGATCCTCCATCAGTCCTGGTGGGCGCTGTGCCAGGGCACAGATTGCTGGGAAGAGACGCATTTTACAGTGGGAAGAGGAAGTGGTGGGAAGTCTTCAAGTGGGGACAGGTTAGTCCCCGAGATATCCTGCTGTATCTCCGGGGACAGGAAGTGAATGGAAATCTGTCCATGGTGACATGAGAGGGGTTCTATGCCACCCAATCTACCATACCGCCCCCCGGTGGCAGTATGATGCGTGTACAGCGGAGTCTCACCTGTGTGGATGAACACGTGTCTCTGCAGGTGGTAGTTGGTTCGGAAGGCAGCGTTGCAATGCTCACACACGTGACACTTCGGGATCTTCAGGCCCAGAGAACCGTCTTCATTAATAGTCAGGATCTGAGGGGGACACACCGCAATATCAAAGATGTCCCCCCACAGGACACTTGGGTGCATTGCATATAATATGGCTGGCTCCCCCCACAGGACACTTGGGTGCATTGCATATAATCACAATCCTTCTCCCCCCACAGGACACTTGGGTGCATTGCATATATTATGGCTGGCTCCCCCCACAGGACACTTGGGTGCATTGCATACAATCACACTGCTGGCTCCCCCCACAGGACACTTGGGTGCATTGCATATAATATGGCTGGCTCCCCCCACAGGACACTTAGGTGCATTGCATACAATCACACTGCTGGCTCCCCCCACAGGACACTTGGGTGCATTGCATATAAACATTGCTGGCTCCCCCCACAGGACACTTGGGTGCATTGCATATAATCACATTGATAGCTCCCCCCACAGGACACTTGGGTGCATTGCATATAATCACATTGCTGGCTCCCCCCACAGGACACTTGGGTGCATTGCATATAAACATTGCTGGCTCCCCCCACAGGACACTTGGGTGCATTGCATACAATCAGATTGCTGGCTCCCCCCACAGGACACTTAGGTGCATTGCATACAATCAGATTGCTGGCTCCCCCCACAGGACACTTAGGTGCATTGCATATAAACATTGCTGGCTCCCCCCACAGGACACTTAGGTGCATTGCATACAATCACATTGCTGGCTCCCCCCACAGGACACTTGGGTGCATTGCATACGATCACATTGCTGGCTCCCCCCACAGGACACTTGGGTGCATTGCATACGATCACATTGATGGCTCCCCCCACAGGACACTTGGGTGCATTGCATATAATCACATTGATAGCTCCCCCCACAGGACACTTGGGTGCATTGCATATATTCACATTGCTGGCTCCCCCCACAGGACACTTGGGTGCATTGCATACAATCACATTGCTGGCTCCCCCCACAGAACACTTGGGTGCATTGCATACAATCACATTGCTGGCTCCCCCCACAGGACACTTGGGTGCATTGCATACAATCGCATTGCTGGCTCCCCCCACAGGACACTTGGGTGCACTGCATACAATCACATTGCTGGCTCCCCCCACAGGACACTTGGGTGCATTGCATACAATCACATTGCTGGCTCCCCCCACAGGACACTTGGGTGCATTGCATACAATCGCATTGCTGGCTCCCCCCACAGGACACTTGGGTGCATTGCATACAATCACATTGCTGGCTCCCCACACAGGACACTTGGGTGCACTGCATACAATCACATTGATGGCTCCCCCCACAGGACACTTGGGTGCATTGCATACAATCACATTGCTGGCTCCCCCCACAGGACACTTGGGTGCATTACATACAATCACATTGCTGGCTCCCCCCACAGGACACTTGGGTGCATTACATACAATCACATTGCTGGCTCCCCCCACAGGACACTTGGGTGCATTACATACAATCACATTGCTGGCTCTCCCCACAGGACACTTGGGTGCATTGCATACAATTGCATTGCTGGCTCCCCCCACAGGACACTTGGGTGCATTGCATACAATTGCATTGCTGGTTCCCCCCACAGGACACTTGGGTGCATTGCATACAGATTGCTGGCTCCCCCCACAGGGCACTTGGGTGCATTGCATACAATCACATTGCTGGCTCCCCCCACAGGACACTTGGGTGCATTGCATACAATCACATTGCTGGCTCCCCCCACAGGACACTTGGGTGCATTACATACAATCACATTGCTGGCTCCCCCCACAGGACACTTGGGTGTATTGCATACAAACATACTGCTGACCTTGGCCGGGGAACGCTGTTTTCTTTTCTTCTTTTTCTGAAGATCTACAGGTCCGGTCAGCTGCATACTGTCCATCAGACGGGGGTCTACTTCTTCTGTGAGCTTGATTTCTTGCTTCACGTGAACCTGTGTGGGGGGGGGGACAAAGCCACATTATAGGGAGCCCATCAACAGGACAGCTTCGTACAACTATGCACAACCCACAACTGGCAGATGCAGCAGATGTGAATGGTAGGTAGGGCTTGACGTGGTTGTAAGCCCTCCATATACCCAGTGAAGTGACCGGCCTCAGATGACAGAGATGAAACAAATCCTCCTACATAGGTTGTGCCTGTTTATCTGCAGCCTTCTCTTCTCTACAGCTGTTCAAAGTGAAGAATTTAGAAAACTTGTCTGAGAGTTCAGAAAAAAGGGGGCGGAGAGCTAAAATTACCCACTGCAGAGCTCAGTGGGGAGAGTTCTGTGAGCTGATAGGAGGGAAGAGAGATTCCCCCCCTCTTCACCTGCTAATCTGTTGGAGCTCCCTCCCCGTCACCATTTTTCTCTTGGTGTCAGGAAAACTCGTCAGAAGTGACTAGTGCTGATTCTAGAGGAACAAAGCAGCAGGTAGAAACGACACTGTACTCCAGAATGATACAAGTACACACTATGGAGGGATATGCATTGTTTATATTTCATGTCTGAGGTTCACAACCACTTTAAATCCTCCAAATCCTCCCTCCGTCCTCCCCTTCAGATGTACTGGCTCCTCTTCTGGACTGAAATGGCTTCCTCTGATTTCACTGCACACTGTGAGCTTCTCACAATGTACATTAGAAGCTGCAGCAAGTCAGATAGCTCCCATTTCATTTCCTGGCTGGAGGACGTCCAGCATCATCTAGCTCTGTCCTACCCAGCCCGACTGTTGCTGGACCCACCCTTTTCACAGTGCACAGTGAGGAGGACTTGAGACACAGGCTGTGTAGAATGGTTTTTGGTTGACAGATCCTTAGAATGTCATGATGTTCAGCTCCCAGGTCACAGATTATGTAGAACAGTTTTTGGCTCTTGGGGACACAGGCTGTCTTTATAGAATTTTTTTTTTTGGTTCACTGACCATTAGAAGACCACAGCAATCAACTCTTGAGACAGAGCCTATGTGGAATAATAGACCCTTAGACGTTTATGGTGATGGACTCTTGGGACACAGGCTGTCCATGTGGAATACAGTTGCAAGAAAAAGTATGTGAACCCCTTGGGATTACGTGGAGTTTTGCATGAATTGGGCATAAAATGTGCTCTGAATGTCATCTAAGTCACAACAATAGAAGAACACAGTCTGCTGAACATAATACTACACAACATTAGATGTTGCCATGGTTTAATTGCACATAACATGTAAACATTCACAGTGCAGGGAGGAAAAAGTATGTGAGGCCCTAGCTTAATGACTTCTCCCAGAGCTAATTGGAGCCAGGAGTGAGCCAACCTTGACTCCAATCAGTGTGACGATATTGGATGTGTTGCTGACAGCTGTCCTGCCCTTAAAAAACACACACCTGTTTTGGGTTTACTGGTTTCAAGAAGCACTGTCTGATGTGAACCATGCCTCGCAGAAAAGAGCTCTCAGAAGACCTACGATCAAGAATTGTTGACTTGCATAAAGCTGGAAAGGGTTACAAAAGTATCTCCTTGAGCCTTGATGTTCATGTGTCCACGGTAAGACAGACTGTCTACAAATGGAGAAAGTTTAGCACTGTTGCTACTCTTCCTAGGCGTGGTCGTCCTGTAAAAATGACTGCAAGAGCACAGCGCAGAATGCTGCATGAGGTAAAGAAGAATCCCAGAGTGTCAGCTAAAGACCTACAGAAATCTCTGGCACATGCTAACATTTTTGTTGACACATCTACAATAAGGAAAACATTAAACAAGAATGGAGTACATGGGAGGACACCACGGAGGAAGCCATTGCTGGCCAAAAAGAATATTGCAGCACATTTGAAGTTTGCAAAAGAGCACCTGGATGTTCCACAGCACTACTGGCAGAATATACTGTGGACAGATGAAACCAAGATTGAGTTGTTTGGGAAGAACACACAACACTATGTGTGGAGAAAAAAAGGCCCAGCACACCAACATCAAACCCTCATCCCCACTGTGAAACATGGCGGAGGGAGCATCATGGTTTGGGGCTGCTTTGCTGCCTCAGGGCCTGTACGGATTGTTGTCATTGATGGGAAAATGAATTCCAGAGTTTATCAAGACATTTTGCAGGAAAATGTACGACCATCTGTCCGCCAACTGAAGCTCCGCAGAGGATGGGTGATGCAACAGGACAATGACCCAAAGCATACAAGTAATTCAACAAAACAATGGCTGCAACAGCACAGAATATGCCTTCTGGAGTGGCCCAGTCAGAGTCCTGACCTCAACCCCATTGAAATGCTGTGGCATGACCTTAAGAGAGCGATTCACACCAGACATCCCAAGAATATTGCTACACTGAAACAGTTTTGTGAAGAGGAGTGGTCCAAAATGACTCCAGATCGTTGTGCAGGTCTGATCTGCAACTACAGGAAACATTTGGTTGAGGTTATTGCTGCCAAAGGAGGGTCAACCAGTTATTAAGTCCAAAGGTTCACATACTTTTTCCTCCCTGCACTGTGAATGTTTACATGTTATGTGCAATTAAACCATGGCAACATCTAATGTTTGTGTAGTATTATGTTCAGCAGACTGTGTTCTTCTATTGTTGTGACTTAGATAACGTTCAAAGCACATTTTATGCCCAATTCATGCAAAACTCCACGTAATCCCAAGGGGTTCACATACTTTTTCTTGCAACTATAGTTTTTAGTTGAGGGACCCTAAGAAGGACATAGTGTGGGGCTCTTAGGGCGTAGGCTATGTAGAATGGTTTTTGGTTGACAGACCCTTAGAAGTCCATAATGATGGACTCTTGGGACACAGGCTGTCTGTGTGGAATAGTTTTTAGTTGAGGGACCCTAAGAAGGACATGGTGTGGAGCTCCTAGGGCATAGGCTATGTAGAATGTTTTTTTGGTTGGCTGGCTTTTAGAACCATATGGTGATTATGAATCCTTAGGGCACAGGCTATCTATGTAGCATGATTTTTTGGTTGACAGACTCTCAGAAACTGGTGGTGATGAACTCTTAGGACATTAGTTGTCTATGTAAAATGGTTTTAGCTGACGGACCCTTAGAAGTCCATAATGAGTTCCTGGGACACTGGCTGTCCAAAAAAAATATTTTTTTATTTTATGTAACGAACACTTATATGATGGCAAGCACTTGGGACACAGGCTATCTATGTAGGATGGTTTTTGGTTGATCAACCCACAAAAGTGTACGGTGATGGGCTGCTTGGACATGGGCTGTCTACATAGAATGGGTTTTGCTGGACAGACCCTTAGAGGCACATGGTGGCACAGACCATCCATGTAGCATGTTTTTTTAGAGGGCAGACCCTTCGAAGCATATGGTGGGGGCCTCTTAACAGGCTGTCTATGCAGAATGTTTTTCTGGTTGATGGACTCTTGGGACACAGGTGGTATACATGGAATGGTTTTAAGATGAAAATCCCTTAGAAATGTATAGTGAGTGGCTCTTGGGTCACAGGCTGTATATGTAGAATGGTTTTTGGTTGACAGACCCATTAGAAGTGTATGGTGATGGACTCTTAAAACATGGGTCATCTATGTGGAATGGTTTTTGGTTGATGGACCCTTAGAAGCTTATGGTGATGAGCTCTAGAACAAAGGCAGTCTACGTAGAATAGTTTTTGGTTGAAGGACCCTTAGAAGACCATGGTGATAGACTCTTGAGGCACGGGCTGTCTATATAGAATGTTTTTTAGACAATGGACCCTTAGAAGACCATGGTGATGGACTCTTGGGACACAGGCTGTCTATGTAGAATGTTTTTCTGGATGATGGACTCTTAAAAGTGTACAGTGATGGACTCTTGGGACACAGGCTGTCTATGTAGAATGTTTTTTGGTTCATGGACGCTTAGAAGCCTAATATGATGAACTCCTGGGACACAGGATAAGCAAAACATTTTTTTAGATGAGAAACCTTTAAAAGTGTATGATCACAAGCTCTTGGGACACAGGCTGTCTATGTAGGATGGTTTTTGGTTGATGGACCCTTAGAAGTGTACAGTGATCGCCTCTTGGGACACGGGCTGTCTATGTAGAATGGGTTTTGCTTCACAGACTCTTAGAGGCTCATGGTGAACTAACTGGACACAGACCATCTATGTAGCATATTTTTTTTAGAGCACGGACCCATAGAAGCATATGGTGATGGGCTCTTAACAGGCTGTCTATGTAGAATGTTTTTCTGGATGATGGACCCTTAAAAGTGTACAGTGATGGACTCTTGGGACACAGGTGATATATGTTGACTGGTTTTGGGATGAAAGTTCCTTCAAAATGTATAGTGAGTGGCTCTTGGGTCACAGGCTGTCTATGTAGAATGGTTTTTGGTTGACAGAATCGTTAAGAGATATGTGGTGATGGACTCTTAGAACATGGGTCATCTATGTGGAATAGTTTTTGGTTGATGGACCCTTAAAAGTCTATGGTGATGAACTCTTGGGATACAGGCTTTCTACATAGAATAGATTTTGGTTGATGGACATGTAGAAGTGTACAGTGATGGGCTCTTGGGTCACAGGATGCCTATGTAGAATGGTTTTTGGTTGACAGAATCGTTAGAGGTGTGTGGGGATGATCTCTTAGGACATGGGTCATTTAATGGGAATGGTTATTGGAGGATGGACTCTTAGAAGACCATGGTGATGGACTCTTGGGACACAGACTATGTAGACTGATTTTTAGTTGATGGACCCTTAGAACTCTATGGTGATGGGCTCTAGAACACAGACTGTCTACATAGAATAGTTTTTGGTTGATGGACCCGTAGAAGTGTACAGTGATGGGCTCTAGAACACAGGCTGTCTACATAGAATAGTTTTTGGTTGATGGACCCGTAGAAGTGTACAGTGATGGGCTCTAGAACACAGGCTGTCTACATAGAATAGTTTTTGGTTGATGGACCCGTAGAAGTGTACAGTGATGGGCTCTAGAACACAGACTGTCTACATAGAATAGTTTTTGGTTGATGGACCCGTAGAAGTGTACAGTGATGGGCTCTAGAACACAGGCTGTCTATGTAGAATGACTTTTAGTTGGACCCCTAGAAGACCATGGTGATGGACTCTTGAGACACAGGCTGTCTTCGTAGAATAGTTTTTTTGTTGACAGACCTTCAGAAATTGGTGCTGATGGGCTCCTGGGACATAAGCTGCCTATGTAAAATGGTTTTGGCTGACAGACCCTAAGAAGTCCATATTGATGGGTTCCTGGGACACTGGCTGTCTACATACAACGTTTTTTAGATGATGAACCCTTATAAGTGTATGATGGCAAGCTCTTGGGACACACGCTGTCTATGTAGAATGGCTTTAGCTGGCAGACCCTTACTAAGGGGATGGGCTCCTAGGCTGTCCATGTAGAATGTTTTTTGATTGAGTCTCTGGGAGGAGGGGGAGGGGGAGGTACCTCCCCTGGATTAGGTAGTCTGTGTAATCTGATCTCTCCTGCTACTCAGATCTATTTCAGCACCATATGTGTAGAATGAGCCAGGAAAGTTGTGATTTGAAGGTCGCCATCTGCTGACTGCAAGTGGTAAACACAAAATACTAATATGCAGCTAAATAAAAAATAACAATACATGACAAACACAAAAACAGAAGATTAGTAACATATACATAAAACATAAAATGTACAACACATGACAAATAAACATTCCTTGTAAAGAATGACTCCACCCACTCCCAGCTGTGAGATCAGGGGGCGGAGTTGGGAATCCTTATAATTCAGAAAGCAGCATTGCCGATTACAGGTCCGATGCCGGAGAATATTCTCTATGAGGCCGAAGCATACTCCGCACCCTGCATGAATTTTCAGTATTGGGTGGAGTTATCCTTTAAGGAAGCAGAATCCTTATGAAGCTTACTAATTGATAATTATGGAGCAATTCCGAGCGGCGGCTGACCGTGTACTGGAAGGCGGGGGGCAGCAACCTCTCTGGGGAGTCGCCCTCCTCGTCATTCTTCACCGTCTCCTCCTGAACCATCAGCTCGTCCTGTGACATCATCTCCCCGCCGCGCCCCTGGGCGACGTCCTGAGCGGCCAGGCCAAGGCTGGAGTCCGCCTGTGACAAGGGGGTGCAGGGCCGCTCAGCCTCCCCCGCCCTGGAAGGTGGCAGGATGGTGGTCTGGCCACATTTAAGGAACCCTTCCAGGTTATTGTCAATGTTCATAATTCATGTGGAGACCTGCGAGGAAGGCGGAGGATGGTCACATGGTGCGCTACCCCTCCCCCTCCTCAGAATATATCCTCTACCCACCCCCAACCCAAATATACCTTCTCTTATCCCCCCCTCCCACCATAATAGATCTACTCACCCCCCACCATAATAGATCTACCCACCCCAACCGAAATTAAGCCTTCCCCCCCCCCCCCCCCATAATAGATCCTCTACCCACCCCCAACCCAAATATACCTTCTCTTATCCCCCCTCCCACCATAATAGATCTACTCACCCCCCACCATAATAGATCTACCCACCCCAACCGAAATTAAGCCTTCCCCCCCACCATAATAGATCCTCTACCCACCCCCAACCCAAATATACCATCTCCTATCCCCCCTCCCACCATAATAGATCTATCCTCCCCCAACCCAAATTATATCTTCTCCTATCCCCCTCCCACCATAATAGATCCTCTATCCACCCCCAAATTATACCTTCCCCCCCACCATAATAGATCCTCTACCCACCCCCAAATTATACCTTCCCCCCCACCATAATAGATCCTCTACCCACCCCCAAATTATTATATGGATTCCCTATCACCCCAAATTATACCATCTCCCACCCCCACCCCCCATAATAGATCTACCCACCCCCAACCCAAATTATACCTTCTTCTATTACTCCCCCCCCCCCATAATAGATCCTCTACCCACCCCCAACCCAAATTATACCTTTTTCTTCTATCCTCCCCCCCCTAATAGATCCTCTACCCACCCCAACCCAAATTATACCTTCTTCTATTTCTCCCCCCCCTTCATAATAGATCCTCTACCAACCCAATTTATACCTTCTTCTATTCCCCCCTCCCCCCACCATAATAGATCCTCTACCCACCCCCAACCCAAATTATACCTTCTCCTATCCCCCCTCCCCCCCTAATAGATCCTCTACCCACCCCAACCCAAATTATACCTTCTTCTATTTCCTCCCCCCCTTCATAATAGATCTTCTACCAGCCCCAACCCAGTTTATACCTTCTTCTATTCACCCCCCCCCCACCATAATAGATCCTCTACCCACCCCCAACCCAAATTATACCTTCTCCTATTCCCCCTCCCACCACAGTAGATACTCTACCCACCCCCAAATTATAACTTCTATTCCCTCCCCCCACCATAATAGATCCTCTACCCACCCCCAACCCAAATTATACCTTCCTAAGCAAAACTCTATATTATACCCTCTATCCTCCCCAATCTTCATATTATACCCACTACCTCTCCTTGGGGGTGCAGTGTTGGGGGGGTGTAACTGGGTTATTAAAGTGTATGGGGGCAGTTATGTGGTGTCAGGGCAGATGGGGCAGTCTGGGGGTGTATACGGTTTATAAGGGGCAGTACAAAAGTATATTGTATACGGGGGGGCAGTTATGATGTGTCAGGGTGAGGACAGTATGTGGGGGGTATAGTGTATACAGGGGGGCAGTTATGATGTGTCAGGGTGAGGACAGTATGTGGGGGGTATAGTGTATACGGGGGGGGGGCAGTTATGAGGTGTCGGGGTGAGGACAGTATGTGGGGGGTATAGTGTATACGGGGGGGGGCAGTTATGATGTGTCGGGGTGAGGACAGTATGTGGGGGGGTATAGTGTATACGGGGGGGCAGTTATGAGGTGTCGGGGTGAGGACAGTATGTGGGGGGTATAGTGTATACGGGGGGGGGCAGTTATGATGTGTCGGGGTGAGGACAGTATGTGGGGGGTATAGTGTATACGGGGGGGGGCAGTTATGAGGTGTCGGGGTGAGGACAGTATGTGGGGGGTATAGTGTATACGGGGGGGCAGTTATGAGGTGTCGGGGTGAGGACAGTATGTGGGGGGTATATTGTATATGGGGGGGCAGTTATGAGGTGTCGGGGTGAGGACAGTATGTGGGGGGCTGTAGTGTATACGGGGGGGGGCAGTTATGAGGTGTCGGGGTGAGGACAGTATGTGGGGGGGGTATAGTGTATACAGGGGGGGGCAGTTATGAGGTGTCGGGGTGAGGACAGTATGTGGGGGGTATAGTGTATACGGGGGGGGCAGTTATGAGGTGTCGGGGTGAGGACAGTATACGGGGGGGCAGTTATGAGGTGTCGGGGTGAGGACAGTATGTGGGGGGGTATAGTGTATACGGGGGGGCAGTTATGAGGTGTCGGGGTGAGGACAGTATGTGGGGGGGGGTATAGTGTATACAGGGGGGGCAGTTATGAGGTGTCGGGGTGAGGACAGTATGTGGGGGGTATAGTGTATACGGGGGGGCAGTTATGAGGTGTCGGGGTGAGGACAGTATGTGGGGGGTATAGTGTATACAGGGGGGGCAGTTATGAGGTGTCGGGGTGAGGACAGTATGTGGGGGGGTATAGTGTATACGGGGGGGCAGTTATGATGTGTCGGGGTGAGGACAGTATACGGGGGGGCAGTTATGAGGTGTCGGGGTGAGGACAGTATGTGGGGGGTATAGTGTATACAGGGGGGGCAGTTATGAGGTGTCGGGGTGAGGACAGTATGTGGGGGGGTATAGTGTATACAGGGGGGGCAGTTATGAGGTGTCGGGGTGAGGACAGTATGTGGGGGGGTATAGTGTATACGGGGGGGGGGGCAGTTATGAGGTGTCGGGGTGAGGACAGTATGTGGGGGGGGTATAGTGTATACGGGGGGGGGCAGTTATGAGGTGTCGGGGTGAGGACAGTATGTGGGGGGGTATAGTGTATACAGGGGGGGCAGTTATGAGGTGTCGGGGTGAGGACAGTATGTGGGGGGGGGGGTATAGTGTATACAGGGGGGCAGTTATGAGGTGTCGGGGTGAGGACAGTATGTGGGGGGGTATAGTGTATACGGGGGGGCAGTTATGAGGTGTCGGGGTGAGGACAGTATGTGGGGGGTATAGTGTATACAGGGGGGCAGTTATGAGGTGTCGGGGTGAGGACAGTATGTGGGGGGTATAGTGTATACGGGGGGGCAGTTATGATGTGTCGGGGTGAGGACAGTATGTGGGGGGTATAGTGTATACGGGGGGGTAGTTATGAGGTGTCGGGGTGAGGACAGTATGTGGGGGGTATAGTGTATACGGGGGGGCAGTTATGAGGTGTCGGGGTGAGGACAGTATGTGGGGGGGGGTATAGTGTATACGGGGGGCAGTTATGAGGTGTCGGGGTGAGGACAGTATGTGGGGGGTATAGTGTATACGGGGGGGCAGTTATGAGGTGTCGGGGTGAGGACAGTATGTGGGGGGTATAGTGTATACGGGGGGCAGTTATGATGTGTCGGGGTGAGGACAGTATGTGGGGGGTATAGTGTATATGGGGGGGCAGTTATGAGGTGTCGGGGTGAGGACAGTATGTGGGGGGGGTATAGTGTATACGGGGGGGCAGTTATGAGGTGTCGGGGTGAGGACAGTATGTGGGGGGGTATAGTGTATACGGGGGGGGCAGTTATGAGGTGTCGGGGTGAGGACAGTATGTGGGGGGGTATAGTGTATACAGGGGGGCAGTTATGAGGTGTCGGGGTGAGGACAGTATGTGGGGGGGTATAGTGTATACAGGGGGGCAGTTATGAGGTGTTGGGGTGAGGACAGTATGTGGGGGGTATAGTGTATACAGGGGGGCAGTTATAGTGTTCGGGGGGGCAGCATGTAGGTGGGTTGTGTGGGGGTGCAGTGATTTGTATAGAGTGCAGTTATCTGGTGTTGGGGGTGCAGTGTAAGGGGAGGGGGGTGTAAGTGGGTTGTGAGGGGTATGATGTATATATGGGGGTAATATTGGGGTAACAAGTATACAGGGTTGGCAGTTGTGTTGGGGTGGGTAGATCAGTATGTGGGGGGGGTATAGTGTATATAGGGGGCAGTATTTGGGTATGAGGTATACAGAGGTATAGTGAGTATTTTGGGAGGGGGGGGGTTATAACTTATATAGGGAGCGGGGAGGAGTATATGGGGAGGAGGATATGGGGAGGAGGATATGGGGAGGAGGATATGGGGAGGAGGATATGGGGAGGAGGATATGGGGAGGAGCATATGGGGAGGAGGATATGGGAAGGATATGGGGAGGAGTATATGGGGAGGAGGATATGGGGAGGAGGATATGGGGAGGAGGATATGGGGAGGAGTATATGGGGTGGAGGATATGGGGAGGAGGATATGGGGAGGAGTATATGGGGAGGAGTATATGGGGAGGAGGATATGGGGAGGAGGATATGGGGAGGAGTATATGGGGAGGAGGATATGGGGAGGAGTATATGGGGAGGAGTATATGGGGAGGAGGATATGGGGAGGAGGATATGGGGAGGAGGATATGGGGTGGAGGATATGGGGTGGAGGATATGGGGAGGAGGATACGGGGAGGAGTATCAAGCCCGAGGGTGCAAGTGCAGTAATGTCAATGGGGGGGCAATTATCAGGTGTTCAGGTATGGCCAGTCTGTGGGTGCAGTGGGAGGGGTATGTAACCCGAGGGGGGTGGGGTATACAGGGGACGGTTATGAAGTGCTGGGGTGGGTAGGGCAGTATGTGGGGGGGGGGGTAATTGGGGTATCAGGTATACAGTGAGTATCAGGGAGTAGAGTATGTGGGGGGTATTATCAGGTGGGGGGGCAGTAATGAGGTGTTGGGGCAGGTAGATCAGTGTGTGGAAGGGCGGGGGGGGGGGGCATTTGTACATCTGGTTTTAGGGGGTGCAATAGTCTGGGGACTGTAATTGGGAGTAGCAGTGTAGTGGGGGGCATTAAGGTTTATGGGGGAGGGTATATTGGGGTATGAGGTATACAGTGAGTATTGGGGGTAGTGTATATGGGGGGGCAGGGAGACTATGTGGGAGGTGCTGTATAGGGGTATGTGGTTCAATGTGGGGGGTGGGTACCCTGGATGTATTATGGGGTCCAGGAAGCAGTATGGGGGGTATTGGGGTACACAGGGGCAGTTATGAGGTGCAGTCTGGGGGTAGCATGGTGGGTATAGTGTATATAGGAGGTAGTATTGGGGTATCAGGTATATAGGGGTTCAGTATGAGGATATTGGGGTACACAGGGGGCAGTTATGTGGTGTCAGGGTAGGAAGGTTAGTATGTGGGGGGGGTATTGGAGTGTCAGGTATACATTGGGTATTCTGGAGTTCAGTATTGGGGTACACAGGAGTCAGTTATGAATAGTCAGGGTAGGTACGTCAATCTGGGGGTGTAGAGTATATGGGGGGGGGGGGGGAGCATTTTATCAGGTATGGGGGGGGTCAGTTATTCCGTGTTGGGGTTGGTAGGAGAGTGTGGGGGTGGGTACCCCAGGGGGGTGTAGTGTGGGGGGTGGGTGAGTGTGGGGGTGCAGTGTGGAGGGAGGGTACCCCAGGGGGTGCAGTGTGGGGGATGGGTAAGTGTGGGGGTGCAGTGTGGGGGATGGGTGCAGTGTGGGAGGAGGGTACCCCGGGGGGTATTGGGGTACACGGGGGTCAGTAATTCGGTGAGGGGGAGGGTAGGTGAGTATGCGGGCGGTAGGTACCCCGGGGGGGTATTGCGGGGTCCAGGGGGTCAGTAGAAGTTCCCCCCGGGGGGTCTCTCACCCTCCTCCCCCCTCTCCCGGGATCCGCCGCTTCTTCCTCCCCCACCGGAACCGGAGACAGGGCGGCCGGACGCGAGGAATGCCGGGAGGAGGGGGCGGAGCTGGAGGGGAGGGCCCAGGAGGTGACGTCACCGGCACTGACAGCTGTTGATACCGAACGCTGCGACGCTAGAATACAGATCGTTATCGCTGTGCCCCTCCCCCCCAGAAGGTGTCCCCGGCACAGAATGTTGGGGGGAATCACCTACCGGGACCCCCCCCCTCCCCCCCCGGAGTATATAAGTAAAGCTCCCAGTTATTCTTTATAATATTTTATCATTTCTAATCTCCCCTCCCCCCCACGTGCTGGAAGGTGAAATCTGATTGGTTAGAATGAACTCCCCGCATTCCTGGCTGTCATGGTCATCCCTCCACTTCAATCATAAGAAGAGCCCGGATCTCGAGGTCTGCCTTCACTGGCATGCTGATCCTAAGTCCCTGACAGCCTGATGGTGCTTTCAGTAGGTCAGCAATAGCCCATTATGAGGGGTTCCCACCAGGGGCGGACTGACCCCATGAGATGCCCCTGGTACCTTTTTCATAGGCTTTTTTGAGTTTGGACAAGGACACAGGGGCCCCATGATCCCCTATTGCCCGGGGGCCCCATGAGCTGTCAGTCCACCACTGGTTCCCACCATCCCTGTACTGAGTTCCCAGGTCTGTACACCCACTGTGCCCATTATGAGGGGTTCCCGCCATCCCTGTGCCGCGTTCCCACCATCCCTGTGCCGAGTTCCCGGGTCTGTACCCCCGCCGTGCCCATTATGAGGGGTTCCCACCATCCCTGTGCTGAGTTCCCACATATGTACCCCCACGGTGCCCATTATGAGGGGTTCCCGCCATCCCTGTGCCACGTTCCCGGGTCTGTACGCCCGCTGTGCCCATTATGAGGGGTTCCCGCCATCCCTGTGCCGAGTTCCCGGGTCTGTACACCCGCCGTGCCCATTATGAGGGGTTCCCACCATCCCTGTGCTGAGTTCCCACATCTGTACCTCCGCTGTGCCCATTATGAGGGGTTCCCACCATCCCTGTGCCGAGTTCCCGGGTCTGTACACCCGCCGTGCCCATTATGAGGGGTTCCCACCATCCCTGTGCTGAGTTCCCACATCTGTACCCCCACGGTGCCCATTATGAGGGGTTCCCACCATCCCTGTGCTGAGTTCCCACATCTGTACCCCCACGGTGCCCATTATGAGGGGTTCCCACCATCCAGGGTTGAGCCCCACCCCTTCTTTTCAGCCATTAGAAGCTTCCATTCCAGCGATGGTCAGACACTTGGAACTCACTGAGCCCCTGTCTTCCTGGCTCCGCCCCCCAGCCTGTGATAGGAGGAGCAGAGCAGTGATGAGCTCCTCTTAGCAATGTTCTTTTAATCACATGACCACCACAGCTCACCTGATTGGCTCCTTGTGCTGCTTCTCCTTCCGCGGGACTGCAGGAGGTGGAAATCACAGCAAACTCAGGAACTTACATCGCTTCCCAAAACAAAATGGATTTTATACTCATTCTAAAAAACATTTTTTGGAGACCTTGGAGGGACACAGGAATGGATGAACTCTCAGGTTATACCGCCCCCCACACGGACACTGGAAAAGCGAAAAATCTGAAGGTCAGACGATGATGACCAGTATGACGGAGTCTGTAGGACACAGGACCAGGAGCATGCTCAGGAGTAGTACTTGTGTCTTCCAACCGACACTTACAAAATTTCCATCTTTCTTGTCCATTGAGGGACACAGGAAGTCATGAACTCTCGGGACATCCAGTTGAGGGGGGTGGGCAATACAGCAAACCTCAGCATGTCCTACGGGAACCAGGACTGGGGACTGCCTGCAAGTCAAGAATCAGCTGAAGAACCCAACGCCCAAATCTGACATGGGAGAGGAGGCTGAACCTCCCGACCTGATGAGGGGATCTGACAACAAGACTGGGAAAAGATGGACAGCCGGCCTGATTCCGAAACACTGAGCATGTTCCACCAGGTCCTACCTGAAGGGAGGACGATTTTCCTAGAAGGTGGACCCCATAATATGAATGTGATCAACAAGGAGAGGGAGGGAGAGAGCAGATCACCCTAGTATCGGACCGACCAACATGTTCACGTACAAAAACCAAACGGCCTAAGCGGGGAACTTCTAAACTTTAACGGACCTGATCCAATGAGGATGAAGAACCAGTAACTCCCTGACTAGAAGACTGTCAGAATGGTCTCCCACCTTTCTGAGGCGAGACTTACCCATGAAGAACTTCCTCGAGTTAGCACAAACCTTCACAGAACGCAACAGAGGGGCTTGAGACCAACTAAAAGACCAAGTGGTCTAAACGGAGAAGTTCTAAACTCCAACTGACCTGATCCAATGAGGATGAAGAACCAGTAAGTCCCTGACTAGAGGACTGTCAGAATAGTCTTCCAGCTTTCTGAGGTGAGACTTACCAAGGAAGAACTTCCAAGTCAGCACAAACCTCCATTTCGACCGCTTGGTCTTTTAGGTGGTCTCAGGCCCCTCTGTTGCATTCTGTGAAGGTTTCTGCTGACTTGGGGAAGTTCTTCCTTGGTAAGTCTCACCTCAGAAAGCTGGAAGACCATTCTGACAGTCCTCTAGTTAGGGAGTTACTGGTTCTTGATCCTCATTGGATCAGGTCAGTTGGAGTTTAGAACTTCTCCATTTAGACCGCTTGGTCTTTTAGGTGGTCTCAGGCACCTCTGTTGTATTCTGTGAAGAAGTTCTAAACTCCAACTGACCTGATCCAATGAGGATCAAGAACCAGTAAGTCCCTAGCTAGAGGACTGTCAGAAGTGTCTCCAACCTTTCTGAGGCGAGACTTACCAAGAAAGAACTTCCCCGCGTCAGCACAAACCTTCACAGAATGCAACAGAGGTGCCCAAGACCACCTAAAGGACCAAGTGATCTAAACAGAGAAGTTCTAAACTCCGAAATGGAGGTTTGTGCTGACGCGAGGAAGTTCTTTCCTGGTAAGTCTCGCCTCAGAAAGGGGGGAGACAATTCTGACAGTCCTCTAGTCAGGGACTTACTGGTTCTTGATCCTCATTGGATCAGATCAGTTGAAGTTTAGAACTCTGTTTAGACCGCTTGGTCTTTTAGTTGGTCTCAGGCACCTCTGTTGTATTCTGTGAAGAAGTTCTAAACTCCAACTGACCTGATCCAATGAGGATCAAGAACCAGTAAGTCCCTAGCTAGAGGACTGTCCAAATGGTCTCCCACCTTACTAAGGCAAGACTCACCAAGGAAGAACTTCCTCTAGTCAGAACAAATCTTCACGGAATGCAACAGAGGTGCCTGAGACCACCTAAAAGAACAATCGGTCTAATCATAGAAGTTCTAAACTCCAACTGACCTGATCCAGTGAGGATCAAGAACCAGTAACTGCCTGACTAGAGGACTGTCAGAATGGTCTCCCACCTTTCTGAGGTGAGACTTATCAAGGAAGAACTTTGAGTCAGCACAAACCTTCACAGAATGCAACAGAGGGGCCTGAGACCAACTACAAGACCAAGCGGTCAAAATGGAGGTTTGTGCTGACTCGAAGTTCTTCCTTGATAAGTCTCACCTCAGAAAGGTGGGAGACCATTCGAACAGTCCTCTAGTCAGGGAGTTACTGGTTCTTAATCCTCATTGGATCAGGTCAGTTGGAGTTTAGAACTTCTCCATTTAGACCGCTTGGTCTTTTAGGTGGTCTCAGGCACCTCTGTTGTATTCTGTGAAGAAGTTCTAAACTCCAACTGACCTGATCCAAAGAGGATCAAGAACCAGTAACTGCCTGACTAGAGGACTGTCCAAATGGTCTCCCACCTTTCTGAGGGGAGATTTACCAAGGAAGAACTTCCCCGAGTCAGCACAAATCTTCACAGAATGCAAAAAGAGGTGCCTGAAACCACCTAAAAGACCAAGCGGTCTAAACAGAGAAGTTCTAAACTTCAACTGACCTGATCCAATGAGGATCAAGAACCAGTAAGTCCCTGACTAGAGGACTGTCAGAATTGTCTCCCACCTTTCTGAGGTGAGACTTACCAAGGAAGAACTTCGAGTCAGCACAAACCTTCACAGAATACAACAGAGGGGCCTGAGACCAACTAAAAGACTAGGCGGTCTAAATGGAGAAGTTCTAAACTCCAGAAGTTCTAGTCCCTGACTAGAGGACTGTCAGAATAGTCTCCCACCTTTCTGAGGCGAGACTTACCAGGAAAGAACTTACCTGAGTCAGCACAAACCTTCACAGAATGCAACAGAGATGCCGGAGACCACCTAGGGAACTCGAGATTTGATCCCACAAAGTCAGCATGAGCAAGGGGGTGGGGTCAGGGGCATAGAACTGATGCTCTTCATTTACCTCCTGCAGCCTTTTACCATTCCGCCACCGTAGGGGGGCCCCGGCCACGAGGGCCCTTTGTGGTTTCTTGCATTGGGGCCCTGAAGGTTCTAGTTACACCCCTGGGTAGGGTTATAGGGAAGCACTCCAACAAGGGTAAGCAGCTGATTGAAGAGATTCACTAACCATAGGCTGGTGATAGAGATAACAACCCTGACGGTCGAACTCAACAAACTTATCAGTAAGAAGCACCGCTGGGCCAAAACCCTAAAAGGAGACCTGCTGAAAATTCTTGGAATCTCGAAGAATCACAGGGATTGGGATGGTCCATAGTTCCCAGACACAACACAGTGTTAGAATCCATGGAGGAAAGAACTGGAGTAAACCCAATACATGGAACAGCACCAGAAAAGTCTTAGAGGACCAACCAGGGAGGGAGGGCCTAGGCCAAACTGGACAGGTTCCATGGAGTCACTAAAGAATTCCCTGTTACTGTCAGAAGATACCTGCAGCAGTAAATTAGCTTTAGTGCATAGACAACTCCTCCAACATCTACCCGCATAGCAGGGTCTGCATTGCATCTAGATGTGTGGACCTCGTCTCCATTTCCAGATGCTACCATATGCGAAAACTCAGGTCTTCATCACCCCTTAGAGGAAGCATCATAGACCGGACTACAGTCCACCACTTTGCCTACAACAGAAACCAAACTACCTCTCTTCTCACAAGGTTTCCCGTCTCTCCCTAGAGGTGAAAACACACCAACACCTAAATGCTGTCTAGCAGCATCCATATCATGTGACCAGGAAAGGATCCTTCAACGTAGGAGAAACCACCTATTGTGGAAATCTAGGATGAAGCCTAGGAGAATGAGAAGTCCTTATCTCCCTGATTGGAAGACTCAGTCAACAGGACAGGAACTACTTGATCTTCAGACAGTCTGCTCCAGAGCTAGATCCCAAACAGCAGAATAAGGGGCTGAGGCAGACCAAGAGTAGATGCAAAAATAGGTGCCTCAGAGAGGAAGGCCCCTCAACACCCAACTCTCATGCAAAAGTTGTCAGACAGGCACCCGTCTGACCAATGGTAAAGGGCATGACGACAAGCATGCTGTGGACTCTTCCACTGAAGAACCAAACTGGGTAACAACATCTGCAGGCAATGGCATTTTCCAATGATTTCTGACAAAACCAGACCCAACCAAATGTTGCAGGCATTAGGCGTATCTGGAACGTGTTGTCCACTAGGGACTACAGCAATTGTCCTCTCCACAGGAGATTGACTGAGTGTTCCACAATATGGATGACGAAAGAAGGCACTGGGGCCAAAAACAAAGCCCTCGCAGTTCAGGATATAGACAGTGGTAGTCTAAGCTGACCAGCAAAGTATGAGGGTCTCTCTGGAAAAGAACAAGGATGTGGCTGTTATGGGGCCCATGCACCACTGATGCAAGTAAATGTTCTGAGAACCAGGCTTAGCGATTATGGTCCTGTCTACCTCAGAGGATGGTAACACCTGACCAGAGTTCCATGCCTCCTTTAGATCCCCGCATGGATCCATAGCAGAGACCCACCTGAGCAGTATACACACGTTACTTGGACAACTTCAAGGGTTGGTCCACAGACAGCCCCTTGAAGACTGAGGAGGCAGGCAATCCTTAGATATAGCATCTACCTCTCAGCACCTTAACCAGAGAACTCAGCACTTTTGTATGGACAATAAACCCAACAAGACCCAAACTTAGAGGCTTCCAGCAGGCCATCATAACTGAAGCATAGGGCTCCAGATATCTGTTCCACATGTTCAAACAGGAAGGGGTCTACTGATGCAGGAAAGTCATAGTTTTTGAGGGGTTAACCCATTCTGCCTCAATGTAACATATTAAGGTCAGACAGAAAAGAGCAGAGCCCATCAGAGAGGTTTGGGTGTTAAGAAGGGTTCTTGCTGTTGTCCAGTAGAATCCTTACTGGCCTAGTGGTTTCCCTGTTAAGGTGGGTCACTGGCAGATCGAAGGTAGGTACAGAGCACTGTTTTACAAACTCCTTCCCATGGTGGAGAAGCTCAAGTATGCACTCAGGTGGGACTCAGGAGCTCTCAGGGTGTTTCCAGTCAGTATAACGGAATATCTTTAATGTAAAGGTCTTTGCAGCTGTAGGAGCCCTGAAAGACCCAAGGCTGGAGACAGCAGGTCGACTCCCCAGATGCTCCAGCGTAGTACCTACTGCACTAACAAGGGTTGAAGTGGTCTCTTGCATATCTGAGGTAACAGCAGAAGACCTGAATTTTTCAAAAATAATCTGGTCAGAGAGAGACTGAGGACACCCTAAGTCAATTAGAGATGGTAGCCATAACCAGTGCCTGAGCATAGCCATGGGTACATCAGAAATCAAGCCTGCAGTGCATAGAGTCCCTCAAGAACTGGCTCTGGTCAGCTCAATAGATTTTTTTTTAAGAAAGACCTGGATTCTTTCCTAGATACACAGAATACAAATGGATACGAATACTAATAGGTAAAGTTGATCCAGGGAATATCCGATTGGGGAATCAGGAATTGTTTTTCCCTGCAGGAGCAAATTGGATCATGCTTTATTGGGGATCGTTCTTTGCCTTCCTCTGGATCAGCTGTGGTGTATATGGAGGTTTTCTATTTGAGTACGTGTCTTTTTTTCCTCTGTTGATTGAACTGGATGGACTTGTGTCTTTTCAACCCGAGTAACTAGGTAAGTGTAGGGATAACCTAGTACAGGAGGTACCATCCCCTCCATTGAGTCAACAAAGCTCAGGACATGAGGTAAGGCCACAGGTACTCATAAAACCCAGGCAGCTAGTAGCCAATGAGGGTTTGAGGCTGGAGGTGACCAAAGTCATTGTAGATCGTCCTTAGGAATGGGATGGAGATGGGAGCTCCAAGTGGCAACTTGCAAAAGCAGCAGCAGCAGGGAGAGGCTACCAGGACTAGTGGGAACAGAGTGCAAAGCGCACACGCACAACACTCCACCCGCCCGATGATGCCAGTGCTGTCCTTCAGCACTGACTCCCTTCATGGTGAACCAACGGAGAGCAGAAATTTCAAAGGTATCCAGTGGTTGTGACGGGTGTGACTTTGGGTGGGGGGCCCATGGAACACAGCTCACTTTGGAGAGGTGGGGAGACCCCTGTCTCAGCTCCCCATACCCCTCTTATGTGCAAGTCACCCTGTGCCTGTTAGGGGTACAGGGTGGAATGCCCTGATATTGTGTAGACATGTATAGGTGGGGTGGGGGGGTTGTTCATTGTTTACTGCCATGTGGCGCATCCCATTGTTCTATTGCGTGTCTTGCTTGGGAGCAAACTATTATGGGATGTAGGTGTTTGTGTATTGGCTTGGTGGGGGGGGTGTCTGCTGATGTGTCTCTGGTTGCTAGATTTGGTTTGCTCCGCCCTGTGTCCATATGCGGGAGGAGGGGGGGGGGGGGTTTGTTCCCTTGAATGTTTATATCTTGTGTCTGTGTTAAAATAAGACCGTCTATTTCCTGGTTTCCTTCAAGACTGGTGGTGTCTCGTCTTGTATGGCCAGCGGTGGTGTCCATGGTTTGTGTTCGGACAGGGAAATCCCCCAGTGCAGTCGGGGTCCGGTTCTGTTACAGTGGTGCAAATAATGAGTCCGGTTGGCCTAATCACAGAGTGAGTCTCCAGAGAGCGCAAGCTCAGGGGCAACGGCTCTGGACCTGGAAGACACTCAACAGCTAACTTGCTACCAGAATGGGGTCTAAAAAACGCCAAAAGCAGGACCCGGGGTTTGAAGGTCACTTCTAGTCTGGCCCACAATGTCCAGTCCAGTGTGTTTTGGACACCCCATTCCAAAAGCCCGGCTGACAAAAGACCCATCGGGAAGGCTGCAGTGCAGGGACCAGCTCAAGCAGCAATGAGACAAGGAATCTCAACTGAAGAACTTATGGAACATAAAATCAAAGAAAAAAGGCGAACATAAAACTGGTTAAGTTTTTCCCAGCAGACATGAAGAAAAGATGTCCATCCCCTAAGGACACTAGCAAAAAAAAAAAATTCAGATATGAATGAACACAGTGAGACCTGTTACTGGGTTCATTCGCTAAAGGAAGAGTCTGGTAAATGACATATTCATTGACCCCTTTCCCTGCTCTCCATCCTAAAACATCCCCGTGAACCCCCAGCAGAGCCACATATGAGGGATGACAGCACTACTTGTTACCACAACCAGCAGAGGTTTTTTTTGGGGGGGGGATCATCGGTGCAGCAATTACAGGAACGATCCCGTGTTTCTCCCTGCAGCAGCTGAAAGCCACGGAGGGAGAAGGACCAGGCTTTCAGCTGCTGCAGGCAGACACGGGATTGTTCTTGTAGTTACCCCCCTGCCGTACAGAAACCCCTTCCCTCTCCTGCCTGCATCCGATTCCCCCTGTTGCCTGGGCCCCCCCCCCCCCCGTGTGCCCAGGCCCCGTACAGGACTGGCGGTACCCCATTTTTCGTGACCTTGACGGTAGGAGGTGTGGGGTGGGAGCTATGTGCAGGAAGGGGAGTCTGTACATGTGATGATAACTGCGGGAGGGGGAACCTGTATGTTCCATATTACATACAGTTGTGTTGAAAATACTAGCCGTCAGACATCACTAACCGGATCAATCACTGTTTTTGGTGGAAATGATATCTCTACATGGCAGATAATTTCCTAGCAGGTGTAGTAGATTCATAGAAATCCAACAGACCCGACAGTCATGACATGCATGCTGCTGATTCTGTGTCATTGAATCACTCATTGAAAGGGGCGTGTTCACAATAATAGCCGTGTGGAGTTCTATTAGTGAGGTCATTCATTCTTTGGTGGCAATTATTGCCCTTATTTAAGGAAGGAAGGCAGCAAATGTTGGACATGCTGGTTACAGTGCATTTCTCTCTGAAATTCTGAGGAAAATGGGTGGTTCCAGACATTGTTCAGAAGAACAGCGTACCTTGATTAAAAAGTTGATTGGAGAGGGGAAAACATATAAAGAAGTGCAGAAAATGATCGGCTGCTCAGCTAAAATGATGGCAAATGCTTTAAAATGGCAACCAAAACCTGAAAGACGTGGAAGAAAGCGAAAAACTACCATTGGAATGGATAGAATAGCCAAAATGGGGCGGACTCAGCCAACAATCAGCTCCAGGAAGATGAAAGAAGGTGTGACGTTCCCTGTGAGGACTCAGCCAACAATCAGCTCCAGGAAGATGTTAGAAGGTGTGACGTTCCCTGTGAGGACTCAGCCAACAATCAGCTCCAGGAAGATGAAAGAAGGTGTGACGTTCCCTGTGAGGACTGTTACAATTAGAAGACGCCGATGTGAAGCCAAACTATCTGCAAGAAGTCCCCACAAAGTCCCACTGTTGGGAAAAAGACGTGTGCTGAAGAGGTTACAATCTGCCAAAGAGCACATTGACCGGCCTAAAGAGAAATGGGGCAACATTTTGTGGACTGATGGAAGTAAGATTGTTCTTTTTGGGTCTAGTGGGCGGAGACAGTTGTCAGACGACCCCCAAACACTGAATTCAGGCCACAGTACACTGTGAAGACAGTGAAGCATGGTGGTGCAAGCATCATGATATGGGGATGTTCCTCATACTACGGTGTTGGGCCTATTTATCGCATACCAGGGATCATGGATCAGTTTGAATCCATCAGAATACTTGAAGAGGTCATGCTGCCTTATGCTGAAGAGGAAATGCCCTTGAAATGGGGGTTCCAACAAGACAACGACCCCAAACACACCAGTAAACGTGCAACATCTTGGTTCCAGACCAACAAGATGGACGTTATGGAGTGGCCAGCCCAATCCCCGGATCTTCATCCAATAGAAAACTTGTGGGGTGACATCAAAAATGCCGTTTCTGAGGCCAAACCAAGAAATAGAGAAGAACTGTGGAATGTGGTCCAATCATCCTGGGCTGGAATACCTGATCACAGGGGCCAGAAGTTGGGGGACTCCATGCAACACAGATGTACAGCAGTTCTCAGAAACAGTGCGACTACAACCAAATATTCATGAAGTCATTCAAAGGAAAGGCAAAATCTTCAAACATTTCTCAGTTTATATATTGAATGTTGGAGTTTGTAAAGAAGAATACAAACACGGCCATTTTTTTGAACCGTCTAATATTCACTTTTCTTCCATTTTTTTAGAGGAACAACACAAATTTGATGTATTTTTCTTCATGTTGTGATTTGGAATAGAATGTGTCGTGTTCCCAATGCATTTGTGTGGATGGAAATAAAAGGATTAGAAGGATTTGCAGCTTTACTCACTTTTCTCATCACACGGATATTATTCTGAACACAACTGTATTTTCTACACAAATGTTTCTTTTCCCGAGACGACATCTAATGAACAATCTCTTTATTTCAGGCAGGACAATGGCGTTCTACAATCGGCGACGTGTTATACTTTATTAGTTTGGCACAAGGAATGTACGAGGAGCTGCGGGGTCATCGTCAGCCCAACGAGGAGCGGAGCGAAGATCCAGCCGAAAATAAAGCAAATCAGAAACATGCAAACAAAAGTGCCCGTGTGTATGATGTAAGGCACTAAAGCCCTCCAATCGGCATGCACCATGGTCTGGGGTGGGGGGAGGGGGGCAGCAAGATTTTTACATCCTCCCCCCCATCATTCATCCCCATGTTCTCAATTACCATTTGGCCCATCTGTTCACCAAAGTGCCATCAGAGGACGGGATTCTATCAAATGTTCGTTCAAAATGGCGGCTTCCGGCTAGACGGGTAAGAAAATGTTATTTGCTGATCATCACATAAAAGGGGTTCATTGGGAATTGTGGCATTATGGGGGTTCATCGGGAATTGTGGCATTATGGGGGTTCATCGGGAATTGTCACTGGAAATTGTCATCCACAGGAGGCGGTAGGGAAGGAAAGCTCCTCCCATCCCGCCATCATTGTGGGAACGAGACAAATGAAGATCGGAGATTGGCACTTAGAGTATGGCGGTCATGTATTGTCAATGGTGGTGTTCGGGGTGGAAGAGGTCCCAGGTGAAGGGTACTCCAGGTGGGGGGTGCGGTGCTCCGGGTGAAGGGGGCGGTGCTCCGGGTGGAGAGCATTCTGGGTACTACAGCCAACGGTTTCATCCCGGAGATGGCGGTGGACTCATCCATGGTGGCTGCCGTACTCATTAGAGGGACATTCAGTGTTCGGAGGGGGAGGTGCACAGCGCAAGTTTTAAGGCGAAGGCCGCACCTGTGCACATGAATCCCCTCCCGTGTGATGATTGGTCGTCGTCTTCCAGCCAACTGTCTGAGTCTCCCAGACATGGCCGGGCTCCTTCACATCTTGCTGAAGCATTCCTTCGCATTGCCCCAGACCTGGATCCCCTACACACAGGAAAGAAACAGACATTACCTATGCATAATTGTATAGAGAAGCACAGAGACCCAGTGATGACATCACTGGTTCTAAGAGAAGGTATGTAATGAACAGGAAAGGTTTCATTAATATTCATCAGCATGTTGATGAGAGGGGAGGGGCCAAGGTTAGCTCCAGTATTATGAGGATCCAGGATCAGGAATCTGCGTTTATAAATGGGGGTCAGCAATGGCAACTTCCAGATCTCTGTCCTCAGATTTCCATTCGGTGACACAATACAGGGTGGCATATATACGGGGGGGGGGGGGGGAAGGGGGATCCCGGCCCAGCAATGGGCGGAGCTCACCTTCTTACACATGCTGATCTGCATAACCGCATAGTTAATAAGCGCCTCCTTCAGGTCACGATTTTTCTGTTCTTTAAAACGTTCGATTTCCTGCCAGGATTTCTGTACAAAATCACTGAAAACAGAAGGAAAAAAAAAAAAAAAGGAGCACATGACCAGGAGGAGAAAATCCGAATAATATGCGGAAAAGTCCAAATTCTATTTCACTGCCCCCACAGAGCTCTCCTCCCTCCCCGACACCGCCCCCACAGAGCTCTTCCCCGACAATGCCCCCACAGAGCACTCCCCCCTTCCCCGACACCGCCCCCACAGAGCTCTTCCCCGACAATGCCCCCACAGAGCACTCCCCCCTTCCCCGACACCGCCCCCACAGAGCTCCCCCCCTCCCCGACACCGCCCCCACAGAGCACTCCCCCCTTCCCCGACACCGCCCCCACAGAGCTCTCCCCCCTCCCCCGACACCGCCCCCACAGAGCTCTCCCCCCTTCCCTGACAACACACTCACCTACTGCTCCTCATCACCCTCCCAATCACACACAGCTGTGCCCTACTTCACACCCCGCATCCCACGCTGCCGTGCCCCAATCCTCACCCCCCCCCCCCATTCCACACTGCTGTGCCCCACTCCACCCCCCCCCCAACCCACACTGCCGTGCCCTAATCCTCACCCCCCCCAACCCACACTGCCGTGCCCAAGTCCTCACCCCCCCCTCCCCCCAATTCCACACTGCCATGCCCCAATCCTCACCACCCCCCCCCCCCCATTCCACACTGCCGTGCCCTACTCCTCACCCCCCATCCCACACTGCCGTGCCCCAATCCTCACCCCCCCATCCCACACTGCCGTGCCCAAATCCTCACCCCCCATCCCACACTGCCGTGCCCCAAATCCTCACCCCCCCCCCATCCCACACTGCCGTGCCCCAATCCTCACCCCCCCCATTCCACACTGCCGTGCCCTACTCCTCACCCCCCCCATTCGACACTTCCGTGCCCTACTCCACACCCCCCCCATTCCACACTGCCGTGCCCCAATCCTTACCCCCCCATTCCACACTGCCGTGCCCTACTCTTTACCCCCCATCCCACACTGCCAAGCCTCAATCCATACCTCCTGATCCAATTGCTGCCACCCCCACTGATCACCTGATCATTCACTGCAATCCCCTCCATCTCATGGTGCTCTCCCTGCAGTTTTGCTGATCAGCTTCACATCCTTGTACAAATATATTGGTCCAATGTAGCAGCAGATCAGAGAGGACACCTCCAGGGCTCTCCGGGACACCCCCAGGGCTCTCCGGGACACCCCCAGGGCTCTCCGGGACACCCCCAGGGCTCTCCGGGGACACCTCCAGGGCTCTCCGGGACACCTCCAGGGCTCTCCGGGACACCTCCAGGGCTCTCCGGGACACCCCCAAGGCTCTCTGGGACACCTCCAAGGCTCTCTAGGACACCTCAAGGGCTCTCTAGGACACCCCCAGGGCTCTCTAGGACACCCCCAGGGCTCTCTAGGACACCTCCAAGGCTCTCTAGGACACCTCCAGGGGTCTCTAGGACACCTGGACACCTACCGGGCTCTCCAGGACACCTACCAGCTCTCCAGGTTCTGTTCCTTGAGCTGCTCCTCGCCCTCCTCTATCTGCTCCTCCAGCAGTTTTATCTTGGCCTCCCTCTGCTCCGGCGTCTCCTGACCGAACAGCTTGTTGGTGACCCCCTTCAGGGAGAACGTTCGCACTGTCTGCAGGGAAACACACAATTCATTCTCTCTGGGGTATTGCAGGAAATAAAGTGTCAGCTCCTAGATTGGGGGTCTGATACAAGCATGTACACAGTGTGGCTGGATCTCTCCAGGTATGTTCTCAGGTCACACAAGTCCTTTATAGTAGATACAAAGCCAGTCACTAAAACAGAAACTTCCAGCTGACACCAGGGCAGTCAGATATCCTCTGAATCCACCAATCGTGTGTCTGCTTCTGGAATCTCCGTGTCCTTTGTGTATTTCCTGCAGATCTGGGCCGTCATCCAGGGTGAGACTTCCTGGAATAAAGACCGCTCACTGCTGCTCCCTCTCCCTGTGCAGGGGGACTGGTCTGGTCTCCACCCCTCCTGTAGCTTTCTGTAGTGGGTGGGGCCTGCTGGGTCCCTCCCACAGCTCTGCTCTCTGTCTTTGTGCAGGGGGAACTGATCTTGCCCCCACCCCCTTCTGTAGTTTCCTGTACTGGGTGGAGCCCACCGGGCCCCTCCCACAGCTCTGCACTCTCTCCTTGTGCAGGGGGGACTGGTCTGGACTCCGCCCCCTACTGTAGTCTCCTGTAGTGGGTGGAGCCCAGCAGGCCCCTCCCACAGCTCTGCACACACTCCTCTTGCAGGGGGACTGGTCTGGACTCCCTCCAGTAGTTTTCTGTAGTGGGTGGGGCCTGCTGGGTCCCTCCCACAGCTCTGCTCTCTGTCTTTGTGCAGGGGGAACTGATCTTGCCCCCACCCCCTTCTGTAGTTTCCTGTACTGGGTGGAGCTCACCGGGCCCCTCCCACAGCTCTGCACTCTCTCCTTGTGCAGGTGGACTGGGCTGGTCTCCTCCCCCTCCTGTAGTTTCCTGTAGTGGGTGGAGCCCAGCAGGCCCCTCCCACAGCTCTGCACACACTCCTCTTTGCAGGGGGACTGGTCCTGGACTCCCTCCGGTAGTTTTCTGTAGTGGGTGGGGCCTGCTGGGTCCCTCCCACAGCTCTGCTCTCCGTCTTTGTGCAAGGGGAACTGGTCTTGCCCCCACCCCCTTCTGTAGTATTCTGTAGTGGGTGGAGCCAGACAAGCTCCTCCCACAGCTCTGCACTCTCTCTCCTTGTGCAGGTGGACTGATCTTGCCCCCACCCCCTCCTGTAGTGGGTGGAGCCTGCGGGGCAGCTCCCACAGCACTGTTCGCTCTCCTTGTGCAGGGAGGGGGCTGGTCTTGTCTCCACCCCTCCTCTAGTTTTTTTGTAGTAGAAGAAGACTTCTGGGCTCCTCCCACAGCTCTGCACTCTCATCTTGTGCAAGGTGATTGGTCTTGTCACCTCCCACTCCTGTAGTTTTCTTCATAAAGCCTGTAGTGGGTGGAGCCTGCTGGGTCCCTCCCCCCAGCTCTCCTCTCTCACTTTGTGCAGGGTGACTGGTCTTTTTTCCGCCCCCTCCTGTAGTTTTCTGCAGTAAGTTGAGCCTGCTGGGCCCCTCCCACAGCTCTGCTCCCTACACAGGCCACATACAGCACAATGACAATGTCCTTGCGGCTTTACAAGGCAATATCTGGGGTTGCAAAGGCTTTGGTGGATTTATTTCCTGTATGACCAATATTGAATATATTTAAATGAAAGGTTTTGTGCTCAGAGTTCGGCTAAAAAAAAGGTGTTCTAATGGGGGGGGGGGTTTCTACGTCAGTCTATGGCACCTCGGGGGCGGGGCCGGGCCAGTCTACGTACCCCGGTGGAGAGCTCCTCACACTGCTGCTTCTTACTGGCCAGGTCCATGGCGGACATCTCCAGGTCGTACTGCATGAGTTCATGTTTCCGGCACACGGACCTGCAAGCACCACGATAACGTGTACATTAATAGGCTGATACCGCTTACACGCCAAGCACAGATCTCATTGGTCACAAGTTTCCGGTACCTCAGAGCTTCAGCGTAAAATAAATATTCTTTCAGTTGGTCGGCGTAGTGTTCCTGCTCCTCCAGGATGTCATCGATGGAAGCTGCGTATCTGTGGGGGAGGGAACCGCAAAGAGTAAAATGGCTTCAAACATGGGACAAGCATAGATCTATACTCAGACAAGAATGTTAACAAAAAAAACAACCAAAAACCCCCCAAAAATACCCCCCCCCCAAAAAAAACAAAACCAACCCTCCCCCCCCAAAAGAGGGCAGACTCGATGGACCACTCAGTCTTTTCTGGCATCACTTTTCTGTGTAGATGCATATTATTCCCATTCTCTACATCAGGGAACCCAGTGCACATAGAGCGACAGGCCCCGCCCAAGAGGAGACAGGCCCCGCCCCTGAGGACACTCCCCCACCCAGGAGGAAACACTCACTGCTCTTATGTTCACACATCTTGCAGCCTGTGTCTGTTTAATTACGTGGCATTATTGCCCCCACCATGAACGTTCATCATGAGATTACATCCCTCAGTAAGAACCCCAAATCTCATCTCCGTACCATCGCTACTGGTGGTGGGAGGAGTTTCGCACGTCATTTCTGGTAAGTGTGCCATCAGCTGTCTCTCCCCTAGGTCACATTTCCCATGATTCCCATCAGCTGTGTCTCCCCTAGGTCACATTTCCCATGATTCCCATCAGCTGTGTCTCCCCTAGGTCACATTTCCCATGATTCCCATCAGCTGTGCCCCCCTAGGTCACATTTCCCATGATTCCCATCAGCTGTGCCCCCCTAGGTCACATTTTCCCATGATTCCCATCAGCTGTGTCTCCCTAGGTCACATTTCCCATGATTCCCATCAGCTGTGCCCCCCTAGGTCACATTTCCCATGATTCCCATCAGCTGTGTCTCCCCTAGGTCACATTTCCCATGATTCCCATCAGCTGTGCCCCCCTAGGTCACATTTCCCATGATTCCCATCAGCTGTGTCCCCTAGGTCACATTTCCCATGATTCCCATCAGCTGTGCCCCCCTAGGTCACATTTCCCATGATTCCCATCAGCTGTGCCCCCCTAGGTCACATTTCCCATGATTCCCATCAGCTGTGCCCCCCTAGGTCACATTTCCCATGATTCCCATCAGCTGTGCCCCCCTAGGTCACATTTCCCATGATTCCCATCAGCTGTGCCCCCCTAGGTCACATTTCCCATGATACCCATCAGCTGTCTCTCCCCTAGGTCACATTTCCCATGATTCCCATCAGCTGTCTCTCCCCTAGGTCACATTTCCCATGATTCCAATCAGCGGTGTCTCCCCTAGGTCACATTTCCCATGATACCCATCAGCTGTCTCTCCCCTAGGTCACATTTCCCATGATTCCCATCAGCTGTGGTCTCCCCTAGGTCACATTTCCCATGATACCCATCAGCTGTGTCTCCCCTAGGTCACATTTCCCATGATTCCAATCAGCTGTGTCTCCCATAGGTCACATTTCCCATGATTCCCATCAGCTGTGTCTCCCATAGGTCACATTTCCCATGATTCCCATCAGCTGTGTCTCCCATAGGTCACATTTCCCATGATTCCCATCAGCGGTGTCTCCCATAGGTCACATTTCCCATGATTCCAATCAGCGGTCCCCTAGGTCACATTTCCCATGATCGTGTCTCCCCTAGGTCACATTTCCCATGATTCCCATCAGCTGTGTCCCCTAGGTCACATTTCCCATGATTCCCATCAGCTGTGTCCCCTAGGTCACATTTCCCATAATTATTATTATTATACAGTATTTATAAAGCGCCAATAGTTGGCTCAGCGCTGTACATTACAAAGGGGGACAGAACATGTGACAGAACAATACCAATACAATGTGATACACGAGGGGATCGAGGGCCCTGCTCCTCGGAGCTTACAATCTAGGAGGGAGGGGGTGGTGGCACAAGAGGAGATAGCTGTGGGGGATGGAGTGGTGGGAGGAGTGGAGGAGGTCGGCAGGTTAGCAGGGGGTGGGGTAGGCTTCCCTGAAGAGATGGGTTTTCAGGGTGCGCCTAAAGGAGAGGAGAGTAGGTGATAATCTGATGGGTTGGGGCAGGGAGTTCCAGAGGATGGGTGACACCCTGGAGAAGTCCTGGAGGCGGGCATGGGAGGAGGAGACCAGGGAACTAGAGAGAAGGAGGTCTTGTGAGGAGCGGAGTGTGCGTGTTGGGCGGTACTTGGATATTAGGTCAGTGATGTAGTTCGGGGCAGTATGGTGGACGGCTTTGTACGTCAGTGTTAGGATTTTGAATTTGATCCGTTGCGCAATCGGAAGCCAGTGGAGGGATTGGCAGAGGGGGTGGAGGACACTGAGTGGAGGCCAGTGGAGGGATTGGCAGAGGGGGTGGAGGACACTGAGTGGAGGCCAGTGGAGGGATTGGCAGAGAGGGGTGGAGGACACTGAGTGGAGGCCAGTGGAGGGATTGGCAGAGGGGGGTGGAGGACACTGAGTGGAGGCCAGTGGAGGGATTGGCAGAGGGGGGTGGAGGACACTGAGTGGAGGCCAGTGGAGGATTGGCGGAGGGGGGTGGAGGACACTGAGTGGAGGCCAGTGGAGGGATTGGCAGAGGGGGGTGGCGGAGACAGAGCGGTTGGAAAGGTGAAGGAGTCTGGCAGCCGTATTCAGGATGGACTGAAGCGGGGATAGCCTGTGGCGAGGCAGGCCAGTGAGGAGGGAGTTGCAGTAGTCGAGTCGTGATATGATGAGGGAGTGGATGAGCTGTTTAGTGGTTTCTGGGGTGAGGAACGTGCGGATTTTGGCGATGTTGCGGAGGTGGAGTCTGCATGTTGCGGAGGCGGAGTCTGCATGTTGTGGAGGTGGAGTCTGCACGAGTTTGTTAAAGATTGGACTTGGGGCTGGAAGGATAGGTTGGAGTCCAGAATGACACTAAGTACTCTGGCCTGCAGGGCGGGTTTGATGGTAGCGTTGTTGGATGTGACGGAGAAGTCAATGGGGGGTGGTGTCCGGGCTGGGGGGAAGACAAGAAACTCCATCTTGGAGAGGTTCAGTTTAAGGAAGTGGAGTGACATCCAGTCTGATATGTGGCTCAGTAGGTGTGTGATTCGGGCTGAGACCAAGGGGGTGAGGTGGGGGGTTGAGAGATAGATTTGTGTGTCGTCGGCATAGAGGTGGTAGTTGAAGCCGTGAGAGTGTATGAGTTGGCCAATGGAGGAGGTGTAGATGGAGAAGAGAAGGGGCCCGAGGACGGAGCCTTGAGGGACCCTAACAGAGAGGGGGAGTGAGGGGGAGGTGGTAGTATTATAGGTAACGCTGAAAGAGCGTTGTGACAGGTAGGATGAGAGCCAGGAGAGAGCAGAATCTCTGAGGCCGAGGGAGTGTAGTTTTTTGAGGAGGAGGGGGTGGGCGACTATGTCGAAGGCCGCAGAGAGGTCAAGGAGTAGGAGCACTGAATAGTGGCCATTAGCTTTGGCGGTTAGCAGGTCGTTGGAGAGTTTGAGTAAGGCGGTTTCGGTGGAGTGTAGGGGACGGAAGCCGGACTGTAGGGGATCGAGGAGGTTGTTGTTGTTGAGGTGAGAGCATAGGCGGGTGTAGACGAGGCGCTCGAGGAGTTTAGATGTAAATGGGAGCAGGGAGATGGGTCTGAGGTTGTTCGAGTCATTGGGGTCCAGGGAGGCTTTTTAAGTATGGGGGTGATGTGTGCATGCTTCAGAGGGGAGGGGAAAGTGACGGAGGAGAGGGAGAGATTGAAGATGTGGGTGAGGGAGCGTAGGATGGAGGGGGAGGGAGGTCGTAGGAGTTGTGAGGGGATAGGGTCGAGGGGGCAGGTGGTGAGGCGGGCATCAGAGAGGATCTTGGAGACTTCCTCGATGGTAGTAAGGTCAAAGGTGCGGAGTGTGGGGGGAGCTTCAGTATGAGGAATGTAGGGTGGGGTGGGAGAGGAGGTCAGAGCAGTGGTGGGCCGTGAGAGAGGGGTGATGAGGGGGTAGCTGAGTGAGGGTGAAGGGGGTTGGAGGGAGTTTGAGCAGTGACTAAGTCCCTGCGGGTTATGTTGAGGGGGAGGAGGATGAGGGGGTAGCTGTGTGAGAGGGGACGGGTTAAGAAGGAGTGTGAGGTTGCGGCGATGTCCTTGCGAATTGTGTCAATCTTGTTTTTGAAGTGATTGGCAATCTCAAGGGCAGTGAGTGAGGTGCTGGGTGGAGGTGGCGGTGGAGAGAGTAGAGAGTTGAAGGTGGAGAAGAGTTGGCGAGGATTGGAGGAGAGGGCCTTGATGAGGGTCAGGAAGTAGGCTTGTTTGGCTGCGTGGAGGGAGGAGGTGTAGGTGTGGAAGGCAGATTTGTAGCGGGTGAAGGCTTGTTGGGATTTGGTTTTGCGCCATAGTCGCTCCAGGGCACAACTTTGTCGTTTGAGGGTTTTGGTGTGATCAGTCTGCCAGGGCTGGAGCGGTCGGGGTCTGATGTTGCGTGTGGTTAAAGGCGCTAGTGAGTCAAGGCTGTTGACAGCGCGTTGTTGTAGGCGGTCATAGCCAAGTCAGGGCAGGACAGGTGGAGGATGCTGTCGTGGAGTTGATCAGCTGCAGAGTGGAGGGAGGCAGGGTTCAGGTTGCGGAGGTTACGGCTGGTAGTAGTGTGACATTTGGAGGGGTAGGTGTTGGAGGACGAGGAGATAGAGAAGGTGATCAGGTTGTGGTCAGAGAGAGGGAAGGGGGTGTTAGTGAGGTTGTGGGGAGCGCAGCGGTTGGAGAAGACAAGATCGAGGATATTGCCGTCGGAGTGGGTGGTGGATTGTATGCACTGTGCAAGTGCAAAGGAGGAGGTTAAGTGGAGGAGACGGGCTGTGTCTGGGTTGTCGAGGTTGACAGGGATGTTGAAATCCCCAAGGGATGATGGTGGGTAGCTCAGAGGAGAGGAAGAAGGGTAGCCAGGAGGAGAAGTCATCCAGGAAGCGGGATATGGATCCAGGAGGCCGGTATATCACAGCAATCTTCAGGGGGGTTGGGGGAGAATAGTCGGACGCAGTGGGCCTCGAAGGAGGAGAAGGATAGGGAGGGGGGGTTTGGGAGGACTCGGAAGGTGCTCTGCGGTGACAGGAGCAGACCAACCCCACCACCTTTACGACCGTTAGGTCTGGGTGAGTGGGTCCAGATGAGACCTCCATAGGAGAGTGCAGCAGGGGAGGTAGAGTCAGTGGGCTGGATCCAGGTTTCCGTGATCGCCAGGAGGTTGAGGGAGCGGGAAACAAAGAGGTCCCATCAGCTGTGTCTCCCCTAGGTCACATTTCCCATCAGCTGTGTCTCCCCTAGGTCACATTTCCCATGATTCCAATCAGCTGTGCCCCCTATGTCACATTTCCCATCAGCTGTGTCTCCCTAGGTCACATTTCCCATGATTCCCCTAGGTCACATTTCCCATGATTCCCCTAGGTCACATTTCCCATGATTCCCCTAGGTCACATTTCCCATGATTCCAATCAGCTGTGCCCCCCTATGTCACATTTCCCATCAGCTGTGCCCCCCTATGTCACATTTCCCATCAGCTGTGTCTCCCCTAGGTCACATTTCCCATGATTCCCCTAGGTCACATTTCCCATGATTCCCCTAGGTCACATTTCCCATGATTCCAATCAGCTGTGTCTCCCCTAGGTCACATTTCCCATGATTCCAATCAGCTGTGTCTCCCCTAGGTCACATTTCCCATGATTCCAATCAGCTGTGTCTCCCCTAGGTCACATTTCCCATGATTCCAATCAGCTGTGTCTCCCCTAGGTCACATTTCCCATGATTCCACTTGTCACGTCCGCTCAAAAGCGCCGTGTTTTGGGAATTTGCTTAGATTTACAACTGGGCGTGTCCTATGCAAATTACAGCTAGCCAAGCTTGCAAAAATGAGCAGGTGGGCGAGGAATCGACATGTCAGTCAGGAGTGGATGGGGCCCCAGGCATCTCCTACATGTTGATCGACAAGAAAGGGCTTGATGAGGAACACCAAGCACAGTTGCAGCTAGGCCTGTGACGTCATGGCGCCCAACTGTCGTCTGATCAGGAAGAGTGCGACACAAAGAACGCAACCACTGACCGCTTTATCACACAGAATACTTTACTTCATAACCAGAGTTCTACTTTAATGTAGTCCATTCCGTACGCATGTCCTGTCAACGCACCACAGCAGAAAAGGAAAAAAAAATGTATCACCACAACGCATGGTAGCGAGTTACTGTGTGTTGCATTTTTAAGGTGCGTTTTGGCACCATTCAAATGAATAGATAGCACAGTATCACAATGGTGTGAATGGGCCCCATTGAGGAACACATGTAGGATGGTCACATGTGGCTGCACTATTTATTCACATACTAGCAACAGATCCGTGAATTCAAGTATCAGGGTCACTGTATGAAGCAGCCAGGCAACCGGCATTTCCAGGAATGGCAGCCTATGTACTTCTTCAAGGCGGTGTTGCTCCCAACTATACAATTCAAAGCACACTCACACATCCATGTGATGTCCGGCGCTCTGCAGTCCATCCCCCATCTCCTTTTCTATGGCACTCCACTCACTGCGAAAAAAGAAATATTGCTGAATAAAAGCAGAAACTTCTACAAGATAATATACCCAACTGACCCGAGACTCCCATTGTCTGTCCGACTCCCAACAAGGCTCCCCTCCTCTGCTGCCCTGCTACCCCCCCATGGCTCCCCTCCTCTGCTGCCCTGCTACCCCCCCATGGCTCCCCTCCTCTGCTGCCCTGCTACCCCCCCCAGGGCTCCCCTCCCCTGTCCCACTCAGCCCAGGGCTCCCCTCCTCTGCTGCCCCCCCAAGGGCTCCCCTCCTCTACCCCGCTCCACCCCCAAAGGTTTCCCCCCTCTGTCCCACTTCCCCCCGGGGCCTCCCTCCCCTGTCCCACTTCCCCCCGGGGCCTCCCTCCCCTGTCCCACTTCCCCCCGGGGCCTCCCTCCCCTGTCCCACTTCCCCCGGGGCCTCCCTCCCCTGTCCCACTTCCCCCCGGGGCCTCCCTCCCCTGTCCCACTTCCCCCCGGGGCCTCCCTCCCCTGTCCCACTCCCCCCCGGGGCCCCCCTCCCCTGTCCCACTCCCCCCCGGGGCCCCCCTCCCCTGTCCCCACTCCCCCCCGGGGCCCCCTCCCCTGTCCCACGCCTCCCCTCTGCCACGCCTCCCCTCTGCCACGCCTCCCCTCCTCTGCCACGCCTCCCCTCCTCTGCCACGCCTCCCCTCCTCTGCCACGCCTCCCCTCCTCTGCCACGCCTCCCCTCCTCTGCCACGCCTCCCCTCCTCTGCCACGCCTCCCCTCCTCTGCCACGCCTCCCCTCCTCTGCCACGCCTCCCCGGGGCTTCCTTCCATTACCCAACTCTGCAGGGCTTATAGATTGAGGATTTGTGAATGTAGACACACTTTGGGGGCTCACCTAAAAACTCTGCCGTAATTGCCATGTACTTTATAAACACCATAAAGTCGGTCTGCCACCCTCTGAAAGAAAGCCAAACATTCTATTACATGTAGATCTGAACGGCATCCCTCTCCTCAGTTTTGCACAGCCGCTGTAGAGGAATCCCAGAGCGGTTCTACATTCCGAAGACACTCACCGCCAAGACTCGCAGGAGATGAGAGACGACCGACTGCAGCTCATCACTGTAATGTTTCAGCTCGGTGAATCTCCTGTGATGTGGAGGAACAATCACAACATAGACTGTTAGATTCAATTATTATCTCTGACCTGGAGAACCACAAGACCCCCCCCCCCCCCCGTCCCACTACCCACAGGGCTTCTCACTCTGCTCGGGGCTTCCCTCCCCTGTCCCACCCTGCTCGGGGCTTCCCTCCCCTGTCCCACCCTGCTCGGGGCTTCCCTCCCCTGTCCCACTACCCCCAGGACTTCCCTCCCCTGTGCCACTACCCCCAGGGCGTCCCACTCTGCCTGGGGCTTCTCTCCTCTGTCCCACTACCCACAGGGCTTCCCACTCTGCTCAGGGCTTCCCTCCCCTGTGCCACTACCCACAGGACTTCCCTCCCCTGTGCCACTACCCACAGGACTTCCCTCCCCTGTGCCACTACCCACAGGACTTCCCTCCCCTGTGCCACTACCCACAGGACTTCCCTCCCCTGTGCCACTACCCACAGGACTTCCCTCCCCTGTGCCACTACCCACAGGACTTCCCTCCCCTGTGCCACTACCCACAGGACTTCCCTCCCCTGTGCCACTACCCACAGGACTTCCCTCCCCTGTGCCACTACCCACAGGACTTCCCTCCCCTGTGCCACTACCCACAGGACTTCCCTCCCCTGTGCCACTACCCACAGGACTTCCCTCCCCTGTGCCACTACCCCCAGGACTTCCCTCCCCTGTGCCACTACCCCCAGGACTTCCCTCCCCTGTGCCACTACCCCCAGGACTTCCCACTCTGCTCAGGGCTTCCACTGACGGACTGCAGCTCATCACTGTAATGTTTCAGCTCGGTGATATGGAGAAACAATCGCAACATAGAACATTCGATTCATGTTCACAATTATTATCTCTGACCTGGAGAGCCACAAGACAAACTTCCTTTCTACAACTGCTGCACCCAAAATCTGCATATCTTCTGATTGCAGCACAGCCGCAGCCCATAAAAATGGATGAGAAGTGCTGGACCCTAAAAACGACCTATTGGCGTTGCTGTCCAATAGTGTTGCTTCAACCGGGCTTCTAAGAATTGGGCGGCTTCTGCGTACTGAAGGATCTCCACAGTTTCCCCAATTCATAATGTAACTAAAAGGGTCCGGGAATGAAGAGCCAATCATAATGTAACTAAAAGGGTCCGGGAATGAAGAGCCAATCAAAATGTAAATAAAAGGGTCCGGGAATGAAGAGCCAATCATAATGTAACTAAAAGAGTCTGGGAATGAAGAGCCAATCATGGTGTAACAAAGGGTCTGGGAATGAAGAGCCAATCATAATGTAACTAAAAGGGTCCGGGAAAGAAGAGCCAATCATTGTGAACGAAAAAGGGAAACTGCTAACAGAAGCCATAAATCTTAGTGAATGGATATCTCTGCGGGTGAAGAGGGCGGCCTTTACAGAGAGCGGCGTCCCCTAACCCGCATTGGGTGTGTTTACTGAAACATTTTCAGCCAATCACGTCAGACAACACTCACTTGTCCGGGTTTTTAACACGAAACGTGGCGTTCAGCGACTTCAGCCTGGAGTCGGTCTGTGAACACAGAAGAGATGATTAGATTGTATAGAGCAGTGGTCTCCAAACTATGACCCTTCGCTTATATTTATTCGTCCCTTAGAGCACGGTTCCTCCCACTGACACCAATGATGAAGCACCAATCCTCCAAATGATACCAATGATGGGGCACTATTCCTCCCACTGACACCAATGGTGGGGCACTATTCCTCCCTCTGGCACCAATGGTGGGGCACTATTCCTCCCTCTGGCACCAATGATGGGGTACTATTCCTCCCAAAGACTCCAATGATGGGGCACTATTCCTCTCACTGACACCAATGATGGGGCACTATTCCTCTCACTGACACCAATGATGGGGCACTATTCCTCCCACTGACACCAATGATGGGGCACTATTCCTCCCACTGACACCAATGATGGGGCACTATTCCTCCCACTGACACCAATGATGGGGCACTATTCCTCCCACTGACACCAATGATGGGGCACTATTCCTCCCACTGACACCAATGATGGGGCACTATTCCTCCCACTGACACCAATGATGGGGCACTATTCCTCCCACTGACACCAATGATGGGGCACTATTCCTCCCACTGACACCAATGATGGGGCACTATTCCTTCCAATGACACCAATGATGGGGCACTATTCCTCCCACCGACACCAATGATGGGGCACTATTCCTCCCACCGACACCAATGATGGGGCACTATTCCTCCCACCGATACCAATGATGGGGCACTATTCCTCCCACCGACACCAATGATGGGGCACTATTCCTCCCACTGACGTCAATGATGGGGCACTATTCCTCTCACTGACACCAATGATGGGGCACTATTCCTCCCACTGACACCAATGATGGGGCACTATTCCTCCCACTGACACCAATGATGGGGCACTATTCCTCCCACTGACACCAATGATGGGGCACTATTCCTCCCACTGACACCAATGATGGGGCACTATTCCTCCCACTGACACCAATGATGGGGCACTATTCCTCCCACTGACACCAATGATGGGGCACTATTCCTCCCACTGACACCAATGATGGGGCACTATTCCTCCCACTGACACCAATTATGGAACATTGTTTACTCCCACTGGCCACAGTCCGGCCCCCTCAGAGTCTGAAGTAAACTGGCCTTCTGTTTAGAACCTTTGGAGACCCCTGTTATAGAGGATGACGTCTGACACCCATCACTCACCTTCATTTGTAATGCGGCATCATTTGCAGCCTCCTTCCAGCCATTCTCCTGGAAAGAAAAGTAGAGAGATAATGTACGCGGACAGACACAAAGACACGGAGGAGAATATCTAGGCCTGCTTCAATATCAGTCACCCCCAGGGAACACGTCTCCTGTGAGGAGCGACGTCCAATCATGGCCCGGCGCTGGCTGTACCTGGGTGAGGAAGGTGGTGAGGACTTTATCTTGGAAGAGGACGGGATGAGCCGCCACACGCAGCAGGAAGTTCTCCAGGCCGATTCTTCTCCTCTCCACAAAGTCAGGATCCATGTTATCAGCGGACAGTTTGTGCCACACAAATTCTGCCTGTGCCGGGAGAGAGAACAGAATGAATTCTAACAGCCGCACCCCCCAGATTCAGCGTTCACCAGAAAGTTCAATACCACATTTCTGAAGGTTTATAAAAACCTGTGGTAAAGCCTCCCGAACATCGGTTCTCCAGGTACTCATCAGACACATGACCTAACCTATGGCCACACCAACCAACACACAGGCACATTGATCCAACCTACGGCAATAACACCCAACCTAAAGACACGCCATTCAACCTACGGCCATACCACCCAACATACAGGCACATTGATCCAACCTACGGCAATAACACCCAACCTAAAGACACGCCATTCAACCTACGGCCATACCACCCAACATACAGGCACATGACACAACGTAGGCCACATGACCCAACCTACGACCACACCAACCAACACACAGGCACATTGATCCAACCTACGGCAATAACACCCAACCTAAAGACACGCCATTCAACCTACGGCCATACCACCCAACATACAGGCACATGACACAACGTAGGCCACATGACCCAACCTACGACCACACCAACCAACACACAGGCACATTGATCCAACCTACGGCAATAACACCCAACCTAAAGACACGCCATTCAACCTACGGCCATACCACCCAACATACAGGCACATGACACAACGTAGGCCACATGACCCAACCTACGACCACACCAACCAACACACAGGCACATTGATCCAACTTACGACCATAACACCCAACCTAAAGACACGCCATTCAACCTACGGCCATACCACCCAACATACAGGCACATGACCCAACCTACGACCACACCAACCAACACACAGGCACATTGATCCAGCCTACGGCAATAACACCCAACCTAAAGACACGCCATTCAACTTACGGCCATACCACCCAACATACAGGCACATGACACAACGTAGGCCACATGACCCAACCTACGACCACACCAACCAACACACAGGCACATTGATCCAACTTACGACCATAACACCCAACCTAAAGACACGCCATTCAACCTTCGGCCATACCACCCAACATACAGGCACATGACCCAACCTACGACCACATGACCCAACCTACGACCACACCAACCAACACACAGGCACATTGATCCAACTTACAGCCATAACACCCAACCTAAAGACATGCCATTCAACCTACGGCCATACCACCCAACATACAGGCACATGACACAACGTAGGCCACATGACCCAACCTACGACCACACCAACCAACACACAGGCACATTGATCCAACCTACGACTCAACAACACAATCTGAATCCATAACACCCAACCTAAAGACACGCCATTCAACCTACGGCCATACCACCCAACATACAGGCACATGACACAACGTACGGCCACATGACCCAGCCAACGACCACACCAACCAACACATAGGCAGATTTATCCAACCTACGACTCAACAACACAATCTGAATCCATACCACCCAACCTAAAAGACACACCATTCAACCTACGGCCACATGACCCAACCTACGGCCACATGACCCAACCTACGGCCACATGACCCAACCTACGGCCACATGACCCAACTACGGCCACATGACCCAACCTACGGCCACATGACCCAACCTACGGCCACATGACCCAACCTACGGCCACACAACCAACACACAGGCAGATTTATCCAACCTACGGCCACATTCACCCAGTCTACGAATCAACAATTCAACCTACAGCCATAACACCCAACCTAAAGACACACCATTCAACCTACGTCCATACCACTCAACTTACAGGCAGATGACACAACCTACGGCCACATGACCCAACCTACAGCCACACCAACAAACACACAGGCACATTTATCCAACAAACAGATGTACCACCCAATCTACGGCCACATGACACAAACTACGGCCATACCACCCAACCTACGGCCATACCACGCAACCTACGGCCATACCACGCAACCTACAGCTACATCCACCCAACCTACAGCCACACGACCCAACCTAAGGGCACATCCACCCAACCTACAAGTCCACAACACAACCTACAGCTACATCCACCCAACCTACGGGCACATCCACCCAACCTACGGGCACATCCACCCAACCTACGGGCACATCCACCCAACCTACGGGCACATCCACCCAACCTACCACACAACCTACAGCCATACCACCCAACCTACGGCCACATGACATAACCTACAGCCACTTCTACCCAACCTACGGCCACTTCTACCCAACCTACGGCCACACCACTCAACCTAAAGACGCACCACTCAACCTACAACCAAATCCACCCAACCTAAAGACACACCACTCAATTTACAGCCACACCACCCAACCTACAGGCACATCCACCCAATCTACGACTCCACAACACAACCTACAGCCACACCACCCAACCTACGGGCACATCCACCCAACCTACAACTCCACAACACAACCTACAGCCATACCACCCAACCTACATGCACATTTACAAAATCTACGGCCTCATCTACCCAAACTACGGTCACATCCACCCAACCTACGGCCACATTTACCCAACTTACACATGCACCACCCAATCTACAACTCCACAACACAACTTACAGCCATATGACCCAACCTAAAGACGCACCACTCAACGTACAGACGCACCATCCAGCTTATGGGCACATTCACTCAATCTATGACCACATCCACCCAACCTACAGCCACATACCCTTTTCTCCGGCAGAGGAGGGACCACCACAAAGGGGGTAAGTGACGCACAGGTAATTCCTCAGCAGTTCAAACTCGCTGTACCGCCTCCAGAGAGACTCCAGTGAATTCTGCCCATCGGAGGGGTTCTCCAAAGACCTGAAACAAATGTTCTGGATTATAAAACAGCCAGACTCCAGAGCCGCGGTGTGAATGTGGTACTAGAGCCAACACCGAAGAGTAAACGACTTTATTCATTTTAACAAAATAATTTCTAAAATATCCAATCGACTGCCTCAGCGTTGTGTGTGAACATCTAAAGGAAGAGGGAGGTAAGAGCAGAACAAAGCAACACACTCACTTTATTACCCCCCCCCCCCCAGCAGCACATACTGACCTTAACTTTACTCCCCCCACTGCACCGTTCAGCCCCGAGCCCCCCAAGGCGCCTCGTGTAATCTCCATATTGCTTCAGTCGGGGATTATTGAGGGTTGGGAGCCATCTCCCTGCTCAATCACAGTCATCACGCCCTTATAGAACAGGAAGGGGAGTGGCTTATGCTCCTGCGGGGAGGTAATTTCACTCATGGAAGTGGGGGGAGTAAAAGAAAGGTCAATATTTGCAGGTGGAGAGGGGGGGGTAATAAAGAGAACCTGTTTTACCACAGCAAACGTGTCTCCGAGGAAGCGTAGGACACACTAAACAAGTTCCGCTCTTTGGATGTACTACGTGCGTCCAGTGAGTGAACGGTGCATCACAGCTGTGCAGGAAATCAATACGCTGTGACGTCACGCCGCCGGAGCCACATGTTGGTCCGGCGGCCATCTTAACTAATGGTCAGTGTACCTGCTTTATATCTCTATATTGACATTTGTGGATTCAAATACATTTTTTTTGGAAATACTACACTATGGGCACCTTTCTTATGGCTTCTTTATGGAGCCTTTCAGCCTGCAGAACCTGCGGAGAGTACCAGTCTGACCCATTATCCAGAGGAAGGGAATCCCTGTAAACAGCTGGCCGATCCTATCCATCCTAAAGGGGACCTCTGGAGCTAAGCAGACAATCCTTTGACGGCAGTGTTGCCCATTCCTACACGGATGTTCCACATACACCTACCATACATCACTACCTAAGTGCCCTGAGGTGGATATATTAACGCGCATATTCTATGCGCATCTGGTGAGTGCGCAATCCTACCATTTCTTCAAAGCACCATAATATTAATATTGGCTCTGTCACGGTATAGGGGCGTGGCCAATTATTAATTCCTGATTAATGATCCGGAGTGTCACGACGTCTCCGCCAGCCCAGTTATTAATTCTCAGTTATTAATTCCTTGTCCTTTAATCCCTCCTGGCCATAGGAAGAGCATCCTACAATAAGTATTATACTCCTGTAATCAACGCGCCCCCTCCACAAAAGGTCCCAAATTCAATTAGTGTATCCTCCCCATTGTTATCCTGTTTACTTGTCCATCCTGTCTTGTGCCCAGATGTCCTACATCCCTAATTAGTGCCTTACTTTTGTATTAATGTATCCTCCCCACTGTCCTCCTGCTTACAGCTACAAATTCAATTACTGTATTTCCGTTCCATTGTCATCCAAATGTCCCTAAACTCAATTAAGGCAGTCCCTCCATTGTCATCCTGCTAATGACCCCCCTCCACCTCTCGTCCTGCTCAGGGGGTTTAAGAGGTCAGTGCTGGTCTCTCCTGTTGTTCCATTCTGCTGTGCAGCAACTGAAGGGGATCCCAGCTGCAGCGGGACTCTAGTGGCTAGACTCTGCCTAAGCCCCATTGGAGTAAAGGGGACCCCAGAATCAGCCCTGCCTGAAACGCTGTCAGCTGTGCCTGAGACTACCGCACCCGCCCTGCCTGAGACCACCGCACCCGCCCTGCCTGAGACCACCGCACCCGCCCTGCCTGAGACCACCGCACCCGCCCTGCCTGAGACCACCGCACCCGCCCTGCCTGAGACCACCGCACCCGCCCTGCCTGAGACCACCGCACCCGCCCTGCCTGAGACCACCGCACCCGCCCTGCCTGAGACCACCGCACCCGCCCTGCCTGAGACCACCGCACCAGCCCTGCCTGAGACCACCACACCAGCCCTGCCTGAGACCACCACACCAGCCCTGCCTGAGACCACCACACCAGCCCTGCCTGAGACCACCACACCAGCCCTGCCTGAGACCACCACACCAGCCCTGCCTGAGACCACCACATCCGCCCTGCCTGAGACCACCACATCAGCCCTGCCTGAGACCACCACATCAGCCCTGCCTGAAATCACCACATCAGCCCTGCCCAAGACCACCACATCCGCTCTGCCTGAGTGCATGCTTCCCCCATGTTGTCTGACTACTTATGAACTGCCTCCTACCTCCTGTTGGACTACAAACTGCTGTAGGGACTTTAGCTTTGCCCCCCGGGGCTGGATTACAAGTCTGTTGGACTCTCCCTGCACTACTCCCCATTGAGTGACTTTGTCAGTTTTAATAAAGCTTTAAGTGTTTGCCGTCTGCCTTGTGTTCTGTGCTGCTTACCCTCCGTCACGGCTCACTTCTGGATTTATCATGTTTATAGACGGATCCACATCTGGATTCTGCGGTGATTATTCATCCCAGCGCTGCACTTTATTATTTATTGTACGTTTGGAGGTTTCATTTTGGTGTATCAGCTGCTATATGGGAGCGCGCTCACTTTCATCATTTTATTAGTGATCAGCGCAGACCTAGGACGACTTATTACTGTACGGGATCTCTATGGCGCCAACAGTGTACGCAGCGCAGACCTGGGGCGACTTATTACTGTACGGGATCTATATGGCGCCAACAGTGTGCGCAGCGCAGACCTAGGACGACTTATTACTGTACGGGATCTCTATGGCACCAACAGTGTACGCAGCGCAGACCTAGGACGACTTATTACTGTACGGGATCTATATGGCGCCAACAGTGTACGCAGCGCAGACCTGGGGCGACTTATTACTGTACGGGATCTCTATGGCGCCAACAGTGTACGCAGCGCAGACCTGGGGCGACTTATTACTGTACGGGATCTATATGGCGCCAACAGTGTGCGCAGCGCAGACCTAGGACGACTTATTACTGTACGGGATCTCTATGGCACCAACAGTGTACGCAGCGCAGACCTGGGGCGACT